>NC_060271.1:89894199-90050704 GCF_021613505.1 Equus quagga
CCAGTTACATGGTAAATGCCTTAAAATGTCTTTGTTTTGCCCCCAGTACTTGGGAGATGTTGAGTACATGTTCTGTTTGGTACAAGAGCTTAACTGATGTGCAATCAAGTACAAAATATAAGTCATGAAATATAAAGAAAATTTGAAAAAAGCAGCTTATCAGGATTCCTGAATGTTTTACAGATAACTGCATGTAGATCACACCTTCAAATATTTGACTGCAATTGTCAATTTTCACCAGGTATTTTATATCACATTTGACAGACCCATTTCCATAACCCATGGTATCTCTTTTCTCTCCTGGAATATGAAAACACTCCTTGGAACATCTAACAAACCCTTTAATTCTAAAAGTCATATCCAAGCAGGAGGATAAGTTCTATAAGCCCCAATAATTGTCTCAAAAATCAATGCATTCTTATAGTTTTTGAAATGCAAACAGGAAAGGTAATAGAAACATTTTTCACTGGGTACTCAAGACCACTGAGTTCACTGAGAAAAAATACTACACATATATATATATATACATATGTAGTCTGGCATAGTATGCTTGCTCAGTGAGCTATTAATACAGAAAAGAAATTGAGCCCCCATGAATTGTGTAGATTGGAGTCTGACAGCTACAAACACATCTAGTCAAAATAATTCCAAGTTATTCAAAATGTCTCACCATGGAGGACTTGAGGTGACCTTGAATGAAAGCTCCAGGCTTGTGCTCCTTGCACAATGCTGTGTCATAGGTGATGATATGAGGTGACAGAAAAAGAACACTACATTGTGCTGTGGTTGGAAAAAATCACTGAGTAGCTTTAGAGATGGAGTAATTTGAATTTAGATATTGCAAACCCTTAAAGGAAGACAAGTGCAGTGATAGCAATGACTGAAGCAGAAACTCCTGGAGAGCGTCTTAACCTTCAAATGCTTTTCCAATCTAGTTAGCTTCGTTGCTGAAGTTCTCTTACAACCTTGAGTGAGATCCCTAGGAACTTACATGTCACATCCTTAGATATAAATGGAGACATTTGTCTTTCCTAGTCAGTTGACGGGGAAGGGATTCATATTCAAATATTAGATCTAATCTCTTGATCTCTCTCAAAAATCATTCTAGTTTTTGTTTGTCTGTTTGTTTGATTGGTTGGTTCGTTGGTTGGTTGGTTGGTTGGTTGTTCAAGGAAAAGATTAGGTTGACTTTTTATGATAAACATTGACGAACTTGACCTTATGTCAAATCTTATTTGAAAGTCTTGTTTCATTTTAATACTGTCAATGCTTTCTTCCCCTCTTTCTAGTGTGTTTTACAATAGTTTCTCTAAAAATGTGTTTAATCTTCCGCCAATGGAAATTAACAGTTATTTTCTTTACATTGTATTCTCAAAATTAGATGAGGGCTCCAAATAAGAAAACACAGTGGACAAACCTAACATACATTCTCATGGCAAATGAGATTTCCTAATGCATTAACATTAAAAAGAAAACAACGGAATACAGCCAGATAGTATAATATGGGAATGTACACTCTTGTGTGGAAACTAGAGATAGATAAGTGTAGGTAGGAGATCACTAAAACCACTCACCTCTAACGACATAGATTAGACTTAAGGCAGGGATATGTGAGTATGCCAGTGAGTGAATGAGTGTGTGTGTGTGTGTGTGCGTGTGTGTGTGTGTGTTCTGAGATGAGAATAGAGCTGGGAAAGTGAGAAAAGAATGAAGATATATTAAGTATTCACTAAGTGCCACTTGTCACAGTTAAATACTCAATCTCGGTGCTTATAGCCACTTAGTCTATTTACCTCTCTAATCATTATGTCTTATGTAATCCAGTTTAATACTAACACTGGTATAAAAGGTTTTGTCTATATGTCAACTAACCAGTTCCAAGTTTTTTCCTTTCTTTACTCCAAAAACAGATATTTTTTGCATGTAGCAAACTCACAACTACTGTGTGAGGTATGTATTCCATCTTCCCCACTTTGAAGATGAAGAAATAAAAGCTCAGAGAGGTTGATCAATTTTCCTAAGGTGAAAACAACTAGTGAACAGTGGGGTCAAGGGTTTAACCTAATTGCTGTCAGACTAAACACCGCTCTTTCTAGTATATCGTGATGACTACAAAGGCAAATATTCAGAAAAGACAAAAAGAAAAGTAGAAAGAGAAGAAAAAATGACGGGAAAACACCCTCAAACATGAATCTCTATGGAAGAAGCAAAAACAGCGATCAGGCAGGGAGAGAGGGTTCAGATGGAAAGCACAACTGGATAGAGACATTTGTCTTAAAGTCTCAAGTAATGCTTCTTTCTTATTTCCATATAAACAAGAAGTAAAACAGGACAACTTTTCATTTAAGCAAAATCCATACAACACTTAATTTTAATAGAAGAATAGGGATATGCTATTTTCCTGGAAAAGAGTAATCTGGATCTGTCAACAATTTAGTTTACTTTGCCCCTATAGGCAGTCTATATTCATACACAGAGCTGTTTGCATTCATTCAGTTTTTTAAAAATCACATTAAAGGCCAGAAAATTGCTGCATTTTTGTATCTTCAGCGTGAGTTTGACTTATTTTTCCCCTTTTCACATTATTTCTTTTAGTGTCAGGAATACACTCCAACAGCCTTAAGATATGTTACCCGCATTTTTGCCCATCTAGAACCCTGCAAGATAAACTTCAGTTTGAGCCTTTCAAGTCCTTAAGGAGTTTCAAGTGATACATCAGGATTTTGTCATTATCCAGGTACAGCCTTGAAAAGTACTTTTAAACACAGTCCACAAACCTCCATGAAGGCTATCATGTTAGAAATATCAAGCTCCAAAAATTAGTCTCTAAAACGAATTAGACCTACCTGGGGTCCAAAATCCTCCCTGGGGTTGATGTCAGAACCTCTACCCAAGACATGTCTAAGCTCTTTGCTGGTGTGGAGGGAAAAGCTCAGGAATTCTCCTCCCTGCATTTAATGCCCCCAGATTTAAAATGTAAGTATTAGAAGCTGAGCCCTCGAACATCTCCCTTCATTTCTTGACATCTTTATGACAATGTATGGTGCAGTACCTCACTTTGCTGCAATTACTGAACAGACAGCACTGTAGGCAATGTAAGTTGCTCCTAAGTGCAGCAATCCATTCTGAAGAGATGTACAAACATAAACTCTCGATCGTGGCAGGCTTCTAGGAAACCTGAGCATTATCTGTGAATTTCCTCGCTCTCCTTTTTAATCATTCTGTTAGCTCACCTCTAGAACCCAGTGGCCTAATTTACTAATTAATAACTATTATTACTTAGTGGAATTGAAAACTGAAATTACTACCTGCCTTAAACATAATAAAAATTGGCAATCCATTCAGAGTTTTTTGAGGGGCTGCTTCATTCATTGCATAGTCCTGGCAGCTGGGTAGATGTCATTGTCTGCTTGCTACATGGCCCTCATTTCCAGACAGGATGGAAAGGAGATGGGGGATTGTCTCTCTGACACATTCAGATTAGAAGGGAAACAGTACATATTGCAATATATTTCTGTAGGATCTTAATAGACAATATTCTTTCAGCTAATAATTACACAATTTAGAAACATCTGCCTTCTTTACTTCATTTGAGCTTGGTCCTCCTAATCCCGGCTTCTCTTTGTACCTTAGCAAGTGATTTCTAATTTCAAGTGGCTCTTCTTTTGCTATATGCTAAATGAAAAGTCCTTAAGGAGAAATGGATGATATAAGTTCATTGTCTCTTAATATACTCAGATCAGTTAGTAACCAGGTTAAATCCAGGAGAAATTAAGCAGAAATTATTATCATCAGCATTTTTTCCTTTTGCAGGTGTCCTCACAGTTTGCCCAGTCAAATCTATTTAAAGTAAAGTTCAATCTTCACACCTACCCTTGTTTTTCCTACCGTTTCCAGTAGAGGTGCCAGTATTATTTCTCATTGTCTTGATCTGGGTTTACTTTCAATTGTCATTGCAATACGTTTGTATATTGACGCATATTTGTTTGTTTAATCTGGAGTCTAGTGTCTACGTATGTCAGGTATCAGCACAGATGCTGAGATTACAGACAAACAGAAATCCTATTCTTGCTCTCAAAAGCCCATTATCTAGTAGGGAAACCAAGCTATGAAGCCATATGAGAAGCACTATGAAAAAATATCGTCAAGGTGCACAAGAGACTCCTGAAGGATACAACACCCTTAAGAATAGAATTAAGGTCAAAATAGGAAGGGTTATAACTACAAATAGGAAAGACCACTGCCCCGCAAACCACATAATACCGTCCAGATACTCATAAGAGCAATAGTGAAGGCAGCTCCCCTCATGGAGGTAGGAAATCATCAAAACAGCAGATGCAACAGACTAAAGAATCAGGTTTTCATGGCTGAGAGTTTACTGAGAGTTTTTCTTCTGACTTTCTAAAGGTATTGTCCTGTATCTTAAGCTGATTGGCATTCAAATAATCAATCAATCATCTGAGGGCCCGTAATTTCTCAGCACACTGGAAAGCTATCCATAGGGGATGCTGGTCTGCTCTGTGTTTCCACTCTTGATCAGAAGTACCTACTAAAAGAACAAGCCCATTCAAAGAAGCCCTTTAAACTTGACCCATCAAAGTCTTGCTCTATATTGTGTTGAGAAAAATGCAAACTCCCATGGACGGATTACAAGTTGTTCATCTGTTTTAGTCCAATTGTACACTTTTCTTTCACTTCTAATTAAATAAATACAAAACAAAGCAAGCAGCATACTAAGAGAACAATGGTCAATCTGATGTTTTCAGTCATAGAATACCAGAAGTTAAAGTCAAGCCTTGAAAAAACTGTACTTTTCCCTTAAAGTCACTAAGATGACAATCACTGACACCACTAGATTCTAATCACTTCTTAATTTCAAATGTTAACATCACATGATATTAACCACGAAGTCAATGGCAAATTAAATTCTAGATCTCACCAGATCTAAGTACTAAACACTATTTTAGATTTGTATGTACTTTGGGGTTGTGAAATTAAGAGGAAGTGATAAAATGGGTACCACAGCAGCAGAGAGCTCTTCCCCTTCTCAAAGTTTTCTTATTCTCAAAATGTTAATTCAAAGAAATTGTTGTGAACTACTCAGTGGATTGATACCCAGGATACAGGATTTCAAAACAATGAAGATAATATAGATCAGGGGTTGGCAGACTGTAACCCACAGGTCAAATCAGGTCATCAGCCTGTTTTTGTAAATAGTTTGATTGGAACACAGCCACATACACTTACGCATTTTCTAAGGGCCAAACAGCAGAGTGTGGTAGTTGAGATAGAAAAAATATAACTTGAAAAGCCCATAATATTTACTATCTGGTCCTTTAGGGGAAATTTTGCTGACCCCCAATATAGATCAAAATCCCATATTTGCAATACCCCAAATCTAAAGTTTTTGGAACAAGTTTGGCAGCAAAATCTGAACTAATTTGAAATCCTTTGGTAGCAATGGCACAACCTTACCTGAATTGATAGAAGGCTATTTATAGCTTTTATTGATCCCACTGGGAATATTTACATGATTCACTGCAGTAATATTGCTATATTTTATGACAAGGAGCTGTTGCAGACCCCACCAAGGGTGTTAGAACATTCAGTATACATCTCTCTAAACACAAAAATATTCTGAATCCTGAAAAAATCTGGCCCCAAGAGTTTTGGATTAGATTTAGTGGATTGAAGATCTCAAAACTCTGGGATGAAAGACCTTTTTTTTAAAAAAAATCATTATTGAACATTATCAAGAGTATTGAGTCTATTATTAAGTGGGAATGGGAAGGTCGTGAATGCTAAATGCACCTCAACACCATAGGAATTTGCAGATGGAGACACACAGGTGGTTCAAATGGTGTGCATTTTGTATTGAACCTTGTGGGCAATCAAACTGTGCAAGAGTACATAGCAATATCGTTGACATTAAAGAGAGAGCGAACTGCTAAAACAGATTTGAAATATTGCCTCTATTATTGTATAAAAGTAAAGTAACATTCTTACTTTCAAGAGTACTGCAATATTTACTTCTACTTCTTTAAAAGCTGCACTTCTGTAAGGTTAATAATTTTATAATGGGAGGAAAAAAAATTTTCACCTAAGAAACTCATGGATCTTGGGAAATGACCAAAGGATAGACTAAAATGTCTTGCATTGTAAAACTAAAATTTAATCACTTTCTAAACATGGATCTCATGTGTGTCTAGAAAGTGTTGCTTTCAAGCAACCAAAGAGTTAACATTAGCGCCTGGGTTTGTGTGTGTCCTCCTTACCACCTCTAAGACAAAAAGCTTAGCCAGCCGCACAATGATGGTGCTTTATGGCAGGTGAAAGAAGCGGACATAAAAACATAATACATCTGAATAGAAGCACAAAGTAAGTAGCAGCCTGAGTCATCAAAAAACAAAGAAGGAGAGATTTTGACACAGAATATTTTGATTCCAGAAAAATTATTTTGTAGCACCCATAGCGTGTTCAGAAGGCCCTGAGGCAAACAATGGGGTCAGAAAAGTTCAAAGGCATGGCCTCATTTTTTAGGGTGAAAAACAAAAAATCAAGTCAACATCAAGGGTTTCTTCTTCAAATGGCCAAAGCAAGTAAGATGAAACCAGGGTTAAACTCATCTTACTGGTATCCATATCTCTGTGTGTGTGATTAAGGGTGGAACAAGGCGGGATTTGGATGGCTTCAGCAGTCTTATTGACTTTGGCAAGTGGATCAACCATGTGGGAATTTGGCACTACCAGCAGACATCACACCATTCCACATGGCTTTTAACTTGGTATTGTATTCGTAGTCTTTCCAAAGAATGTCTCTTTCTTTCTAGATCTCAAAATAATTAGCAAGAAATGCAGACATATTATGAAAAATATGAATGCTCAACCTTTAAGAATACCACAAAGCCAAACTGATAAGTCATACAGAATTGACACAGGCTGCCAAATCTGGAGGTCACATTTATTTGCTCAATTATCAAAGAGGTTTCATACCACACAGAATGGACAGGAAGACTAATTTGAGGAACTGTCTGGGTATAACGTACTGTGAAAACTATGAAGTGGCCTTCGTCCCAATGCAATGGCATCAATGCTATATGGAGTTATAACCATATAACCAGTTATATTTTCCCTCAGCCGCACTCGTGTATAAAATATCTCTTAATGGCATTGGCTTGCAATGGTGTGTGTGTATGTATGGGCGTGTGCGTGCACACATATATGTGGCAAAAAATTATCAACATCAGGGCTCAGAACAATCTAGTATAGGAATAAGCAAACGTTTCCAGCAAAAAACCAGATAGTAAATATTCTAGGCTTTGTAGGCCCTACAGTCTGTAGCAGCTACTCAACTCTGACATTGTAGCAGAACCAGCCTTAGACAATATATAAATGAATGGGTGTTGCCATAATTTGCTGACCCCTAATCTAGTGCACAGAACTCTATTGAATATGGAATTGAGGTCACATTTGTGACAGAATTCAGTATTCCTGAACCTACCCTTCAGCTATCTATGCCTCCAGGGAATTAGTAATTCTAAAACCTCAGGGTTGGTACGATTATGGCACTGGTTTATGCCCCTGATATTTGCAAACCAAAGAGGATTGAAAAAGTCATAACTCTGTCTCTAGGTTTTCCACTCATGTCCTATGTGGTTCCTTTGGAATATTGCTTAACTTTCCTGTACTCCTAATCCTAGACTTACAGTGTCACCATCTGATATTAATCTCCAGAATAAAAAGTCAAAAAGACACACTGAACATCCTGGAAATTAAAGTTGAGCAGTTTTAACAAAAGGAGATCAAACCATCTTAAACATAGATTTAGAAGGACTATAAAGTCAGGACCATCTTCACAACTTGAAATGTAGGTATTAACATGTTTAGATGTACCTAAAAAATTTAGACAGATAGACAGATAGATAGACAGACAGAAAGACAGACAGACAGACAGATAGATAGATAGATAGATGATAGGCAATAAATATAGATGTGTGAAAACAAACATATATTTTTCTAGTTCTCTGCTGTTTAGAATCAGATACACGTCAGTAACTGTGAGCAAGCACACGAAGAGCCCAGATCTTTTGTTCAAAGGCCATTCTCCAGGAAAGGAAACCATGACTCCTTGAAAGAGACAGATAATTCCAGGACTGAAACTAGGAGAGTACAAGATGATCCCAGGACATCTTTTGTGCTAAAAATTAAGAAAAAGCTCAAGGAATAATAAGGACTTGTCAAAAGGACATAGAAGCAACTTGAAGTGGCCACCACTGGCCAAATTGGGACAATTTAAACAACAAAACAAATAAAGGCAGTAAGAGATTATTACCCATAGAATAAAATAAGAATCATCTTATATACACTGATATAAGTGTTTATATACATAAGTATATAATAAGTAATTATATACACTGATATGAGTAAATGAGTAGAGATGTATTTAAAAAGACACTCATTTCAATGTGTTTTTAATAATAAAAAATAAATAAGAAAGAATCAAATCATCCATTACATCAATAGAGAAATGATAGGTAAATTCTTCTATATACAAGCTGAACCCTATGAACTTGCAATTTTAAGAGGTCTACAAATAAAAAGGTTAAATATCAAGAATTTCATAGGGTTCAATCTAGAATATGCAATGGGTTCTTTTGCATTGGTTAAATGTGTGTTTGACAAAAATGGAATAATAAGATGAACACTGCTATGTTATATGAGAAAATCAGAACACTAAATTGCTACATAAAATAATATCAACTACGAACAAAATTCACGGAAAAGAAACTGGAAGGAAATATGCTACCTGAGGCCTCTGAGTGTTGGGATTATGGATGATTTTTATTTCCCTAGATTTGTTCTACTTTCATTAATCTGTATGGTAAACTCAGTTTTGTAATAAAAAAATAAAATAAGGAGAGATAAACAGAATCACTATTTTTAGCAAGTTATTTTCATCATCTTCTAAATATTATCTTCTTAGGTGAAATATATTTTACGGGCAGAAATGTTCGTGCTAGTGTTAGCAACTATATTATTACATAATTAAGGCATGTGATTTCCCAAAGTAATTCTTCTATAGATTTCTATCAATAAAAAGGCACATATGCTAAGGACAAGGACTATTTCTATAACTCTCTCCATAAACTAAGGGTCTGCCAATGTTTTGTTTTGATTCTATGTTAAAGAACTTGTTTATAGAAAAGCTGGCTGGAGTGAATTCATGAGAATTTTCTATGTGCTAGTTGACATCTGCATCCCTGTATTTGTATATTTATGTTCAGATTGGAGATGTTCACTGAGTAGATGTGTCATTCCATCCTTGACATATAATTATTGAGAATCTGCTATTAATAAAAAAAAGAATTTAAGTGGTTATATACTCGTATTGTTAAGGACTTGCCAGAGAGCTCACCTGGGTGTCGTTTCTGATTTCTGTTGGTTTCACTAGAATCTCTGATCATTCTACATGCAGAGCTTCATCCATCATGGTGCTCTTACCTTTTTTTTCAGCCAAATCTAAGGATTTTCTTTTCATCATACTACGCTTCAGAAATAGAAGCACCATGGTGTAATGGATTAGTGTCAAGAGAGTAACAGCATAAAACAATTCTACAAATAAGGTCGCTCCAAAGAAGTAAGAACAGTGTAATCCTTTTGCCCCCATTATCTCTCTAGCTATCATGTACATATCCAAATAGAAATGCTCTGTGTATTTGGAAGAAGTGATACGTACAAGTTAAGTTTAGATTGACTTCTACATAAGGGTGTCCTCAGAGCTGTATTAATGAAGCTTCTTTGCAAAATTGTCATACGTTATGATGCCCCTTTGCAAGAGAGTTCTTATGAGAGTTCTAATATATAAGAGAAGCTAAAATTGTCTTAGGGGAACCATCTCTCAGCTGCTTTGGGAAGGGTCTACATTCTGGATGCTCTCCACTACCATCTCATTCAGAATAATGCTTCATGAATTATTACCTCTCCACTATATCTTCAGTCTGAAACTCTCTGATGGCTCTTCATCTAGACTACAGGCTAAAACATACTCAGGTATCTCCTACTTTAAAAACAAATATAAACCTCTTCGATTTTAAGCTTTCCTCTAGCCATGGTAATCATAGCCATTCTGACAGGTGTAAGGTGACATGTTGAGTTGTATGAGTTCTTTATATATTTTAGAAATTAACCCCTTGTTGGATACATGATTTGCAGATAAAAATGTCTATATTCTTACTTCTCAGTCCTTCCTCAAACCACAATCATTACTTCAGGTCCCCAGCATTTTGTTGAAGGTACTGTATTACCAAGTCAAATTGACACTTTTTAGTCTTTAGCATAGTTATCTTTCTTCCTAAATTTTAATTTCATAAGGTTCAGCCTAAATGATCCATATCTTTATTTTTTTTTCTGCTTTATCTTCCCAAACACCCCGTACATAGTTGTATATCTTAGTTGCAGGTTCCTCTAGTTGTGGGATGTGGGACGCAGCCTCAACATGTCCTGACGAGCAGTACCATGTCCGCCCCCAGGATCTGAACCTTGGGCCGCGACATGGGAGCGCGTGAATTTAACCACTTGGCCACGGAGCCAGCCCCTCTTTATTTGTTGATTGTCCTGTGAAAGGTAATGAAAGGACTATGAACAAAAGAGAAGACTTTCTTTAATGTCTTTGCTTTCTTATGATTTTCTTCCCGATTCCTCTCCTTTTGCAGTTCAGGTAGACACCAAATCACAAAAAAACTCGCTCATTTCAGTCCCTATCCTTATTTGTCATTTCTGAGTCTGAACAAGCCTACAGGCGTATATTACTCCCTTTTCTGCTGATGCTGTGGTCTGGTGAAAGGAAGGAAAGACAATGTCAGGACACCTGGTTGCAGGTATGCTAACAAAGACAGGAAAATAGATGTGACTGACACCAGTGGTGAAGGTGGGTGTAGGAATAGGTGTACAGCATGCCCCTAAGGAACAGCCAGAAGTTCGTCTTCTCCAGAGAAATATGCATTCATTCAAAAGATATGCCACACATTCTCAGGCACTGGGAATAAAGCAATGAACAAAACATACAATAATCTCTGCCCATGTTGAGTTCACATTCTTCTCAGAAATTTCTATTCATAATATCGGCCCCAGACTTGCAGAATAGGAAACCTGACAAGTGAGCAACCAAGGAGGGTTCATCTTCTAGGGCTAGATATGAATTAACTAATCCCAAAGAAACTGATGAATAAAATCAGAAAGCTGATGTGGTGAGAAATATCTGTTCCTTGGAAGAAAATTAATTGTGCCAGCATGATCAACATATTCCCTCTCTGTAGTCTATAGTAATGCTACTTGAAAAAGCCAAACTGTGATCAGAAATCTATTATTTTTTTTACTTAAAGATTGCCAACACACTTGTTTATAATAAAAATGATGCCAGGACCTAGATTTCATCCATATAACCATTCTATTTCCTCCTTAGAGAACCAAATCTAACCATGGTCACCAAGAACTCAAAACAAAGGAAATTAATGAGGTGAACTAGAAGTTAGTAGCATCACACTTGGCCAGACTCATCCATCTCATAATAGAGATAATCTCTTATAGGACTTGAACATGCAAAATCTAACAGCCCATATTCCGTCAGCCCTAGACAGAGCTTGAAAGACTACAGTCAGCATTTCCTCTGCTAAGCTTCCAGTTGAGCATATTAGCATTTCTGAAGAAAGAAGATGTCAATCATATCACAGTCCAGTCTTATAAGCCTGGAAGCCATATGATCTCTTGAAGGTAACTTTGCTAAACAGGACTCTGATCCTTATGTACAGATTGGAAGAATTAACGCTCAGGGCACAAACTTTTTGCCTCATGTTCTCGATGAAAACAGTATGAACTTAGGCAAGTCTTAGACAACATCTGAGAATCAGTTTTGCCATCTTCAAATGAACAGATCAAATTATATGATCACAGAGTTTCCTCTAGTTTCAGCACAGAGGCAAACTGAGGTTGGTACCACAGTTGAGTTCACCTAAGAGAAGAATTTATCCAAGTTGAGCTGGGGAACTGTGATGGGGTTGTGGCCAGGAAAAAGGTGTTGAGTGCCTAGTCTGAAGTATGATAAAGAGAGTCGAGTCAGAAACTGGAGATAATCAAGTGTGAGGAAAGGCTTCAAGATGACTATTTATAACTAAGATAGTATATGATAGGGAGAAACTAGAGTCATTCTTTTTATTTCCTTTTTTCTAATCAGTGGCTCTCAACACTATCAGACCTAATATTCCTTTCCTAAAATATGTATTTTGTTATATGTTATAATAAAATAATCAAATGTTTGAAATTACATAGAATTGCTGTACATGTCAAATAGCTATAAATTCAGTCTGAGAAGTACAGGTGAGTTAAATGGCAATCCAGCATCATAGGCTGGTCAGAGATGTGACTGTCCAAAATGGTAAACAATTTCCTAACATTGCCTTTGATGAAACAAAGTATGCTATCCCTTTGACTTATATGGTGGTTACATTCTGGAAAATGTCAGAGCATGTTAAAATTGTGCTAAATATATAAATATTAAGTGAAATTTTGCTCTAGGCTAGATTAATGATAGACTTACTTATATACAATTGTTGCAGGAAACTCTAAAGTTTTATAGGACATAGGAAAGTAAGTTCTTCATTGTGCATGATCATCTAGAATACTTGACCATGATCATTGTGATAACCAATAGTGCTCCTTAAGATTTCAAAATGTGCTGTAAAAGGTAAGACTACCCTCCACCGCTTGCCCCACCCCTCAATGGGTACTGTAGGAATACAATGCAGTGGGAGAGTGTGGATGTGTAAGGGAAGCTTACAGGCCTGAATACCCCTGAGCTACATATTTTATTATTTTCTTTTGTTCTTAGTTACAACCTCACTCTTGATTTTCAGTCTCCAATTAATCCTCTTCTGTCCAAACTTTTTTGGGAGAAGACATGTCATTTCTTGACCAAGATCATACTTAGACTGCATTTGGACAAGGCAAATCAAAAGTCCCTATTGGTCCCACTAGGCTTCCCTGGTTTCCTGAGCCACTTCAAGTCACATGGGAAATATCCCCAACTGGCTACTCAATGCTTCCAACTCACTTATTTAAGCCAGAAGCTTTGACTTCTAGTTTCCTGAAGTTGACCATCTGAGTTCCCCACAAGAAGGGATTTTAGTAAAACTTTTTTAAAAAGGAATTGTGGTGATGGACAAGGATATAAAATGCTTATTTTACCATATTATCTGGTGTCTTTGAGAGTAAGGCACATGGCCCTACATATATTTTCAGGGCTGTTTCATTAGATTTCAAGAGGCATAGTGCGTGTGTGGGGGGGTGTGTCTACGAATGTGCACATGTCTGTGTATGAGTTTGCTATGCAATCTATTTAAGAGCTGGAGGGATAATTTACTCCCATGTCAAAGAATCAATCAAAATGGGGCATCTTTTTTACAAATTTGCAAATTTTGTCAGGTAACTCAATACAGAGATTTAAAATGAAATGGAAGGAAGAAAAGATGATTAAGCATGTTATCAAATCATCACTCTGTTCCTTCTGGAATGATCCCTGTTGTGTCCTTCTTCTTATATTACCTCTACCAGGTACTATGATATTTTAATGTATGCAAGGTTGCCCAATGGGGTCTCAGTACTATACAATTGCAAACAACAGCATTAGATAAAAGAAAAATGTTTAAAGTACTAACTAATGATCTGAAGAGCAGGTGTTATTTTGGAATTTCTTGGGGTTTTAAGCAGAAACCAGGTGTTACAAAGAAGTGATAATTTGAATATTTGATACATCTTGGCATCTGTCTGCAAGAATCAGACCCAAGAGATGGTGCTAAAGCTCACCAACATAGCGTTCATCAGCGGAAGTCATCATTTTTATATTGTCAAACAGCGTATAGACTTCCCTATCAGGATGATAATTCTCAACATCTTGAGAAGTATGATATTTTTTTAACCTTGAGGGCTGTCATATGAGATTTATCCAGTGACTGAGAACTCCTCACCTTGAACTTTTAAAGCTAAGTTAACAGAAGTCTTGCCATAACCACAAAGAGCTCAGTGCCTTGGCATCCCACACCGGTCCCTGGTCATCATTATCTAGGGTCATGGCTTGAAATCATCATAGTTTTGTACTCCTCTATGGCCAGTGTCCTGGAGAATGTTCTGTCTGCAGTAGATACATAATTAATATGTCCCACTCACTCAGTGGCCATTCCCACGTGAAGGGAAGCAAATAACCGCAATAAAACCACACTATAGTGGCTGGAAAACTCTAGACTTAGTGTGTTAAATGCTCATTTTAGTGTACTTGCTAAAAATAAAATAAATAAAGCTGGTCAGATTCAGAAAAGCTACTACTGCTTATGGCTTTTTTGAAACCTTTCAGTTGCTTTTCTATCATACAAACAAAACATGTTTCTAAAAATACTTATTCATTCAAGAACATGAAAACCCCACCCACAAGTTCAATGGCCATTCTAGTCTGGCCAATAAAATTGCCTTCTTTTCAGTGGCATTTTTCCTCCTCTCTCTTGAATCACAGAATGATATTCCAAAAAGCAGCATCCTTTGATTCTTAAAATAAGAAGAAGCATTCTCCTAGGGAGAGATGCATAGCTTATTTCAGCCCTAGATAATCATTCCTGTTTCTCAAAGATTAATTGAACAAACATTGTTGTCACTGTTTATACAGCAAAACAGTCTTTCCAAAGAACTTTCAAACAAGTAAATAAATTGTAGGGTTTCTGCACACTCATAGAGTCGACCTGCCAAGTCCTCAAATAGTTAAGTTGAGCAGTTTACTTAGAAAGGCTGACAAATTTGCTTCACTTCAAAATATCATTAACACCAATAACACATTTGCCCGAACCTATTTCTAAGTTGTAAAAAAAAGATTGCTACAGATTAAGACCCTTGATATAATGCTATAAGCTCCTAACAATGGTATCTTTTATAGTGAAGAGCAACTGCAGACACAAATTGCCCTCTTTCCTGCACCTTTTTCACAAAAATCAATATTAAAGTAGTATCTGCCTTAACTCTCCCATACACTATATGAGAAAAAACCACAGCCGTGCTTAGGACAGTTTAGGTCAATAAAGAATCAATACTGTGGTTGAATCTGTAGAAAGATAAAAGACTTAGAACTCTACACAGGGACCCATTGTTTTCTCTCTCTTCTGTAAAGCAGCAGAAGGGCATCACTTATCTGTGCGTTTAGGGGGGTTAGTTTTTTTTCTTCTCTTTCTTAAGGTTGATGTGCATTAAGTGCTGGTGAAAAGTAAAGGAGGAGCAGTTCAGAAAGGAGGAATAAAGGATTGCAGGCACTGTTCCTTCTATTACATGCTTTTTGGTCTCTTCTCTGAGCGGCTCCTTTACAGGGGTGGCGCTTGGGTAGAGAGGAGCTCATTACACCAGTGCACCCATGGGAAACGTGAGGTCAGGTGATACTGAAAGACAGATAGTCTGGGTTAAAATCTTGGCTATGTTGTATGGTCTTGGACAAGATAATTTACTTTTTTTAAGCCTCAATTTCTTCATCTGCAATGAAATAAAAGATAATATTAACCAAATTATAGAATCTGTAATAGGCTTTAATAGGCTCACCAATGTCCCAGCATGTGGGTGACTACACTTCTCAGCCCTCCTGCAATTAGATGGGGTCACATGACTAGTTCTGGCCAATGAACTGTGAGAGGAAGTGACATGTGTTACTTCCAGCCTGAGGCAGTGAACAGCCCATGCCTTTGTCTCTTTCCCTGAGATGGTGGGCCACAAGTTCAAAGTCATCTGTGTCTCTGAGCCACCACACAGAGAGAGGATGGTTGTCTTCGAGAGTCGCTCAGATCTGCAGTTTTTTTGTGAGGAACAAATGTTTTATTGTGTTACGTCACAAAGATTTTGAGGTCACTGTTTTGCTGCTCTTACAGTATCATAACCTAGCGTACCTTGCCTATTTGTTGATTGTTATGAGGAATAATTTAGAAAATTTATGAAAGTTCCTTACCACAAGCTGGGAACAAAATAGCACTCAATTACTGTTTTCATTAAAAAGCTGCATTCCAGGGAGGGAGGGAGAGCAGTTTGAACAAAGGAGTGGAATGAAATAGCACCATGCATTCAGGGATGCTGTAAAGGGAAGAATTCTTAGAAAAGAATCACAACATATTAGAAATGGAAAGCATCTTTAAACACATCTAAGTTAGAATTCTTGAAAGCGTGTTGTGGAGAGCATCAGTCCTGTAAAATGCAGAAAAAGTGTACTTTGCTTAAGAAGTCCGGAAAATGCTCCCTTCTTAATCTCCCACTTGAAGATTCTTAGTGCACGTTGAATTACCAAAGGCTCTGAGAAAAACTGCAATAGAGAGATCTGATACATTTTGTTTATTCCAGGACTTCTCAAGTTTATTTGACCACAGAATGCTTTTTCCATGTGATAACAATTAACTTCCTACAGAAGGCCTTGGTAGTCCCCCCAAATAGTTTATCAGATAAATTGTTAGTAAATTGCTCAGCTACAGTTAGCGTTAATATTAGTCAAGGGTTAGGTTCAGCTATACATAATGAGAAACCTATGTAACAGTGGCTTTAATAAAATAAGTAATAGCCACATTTATAGACCTACTATATGAGGTATTGTCATAAGTTTTACATATATCCATCCACTTAATCTTCATAACATCCTCCCTTAATTCATAAGAGATCTAACACTGGAAGTCCAGGGTTAATACAGTGACTCAAACTTTAAGCCTCGGCAATTGTATTGTCCTTTCTTTCCTGTTCAGTTGCAAGAGGTTGTCTGTGATAGCTCTTGACATCAGGAAGAAGGAAAACATACATAAAGTCTAAAGAGTATCTCCCTGCAGAGTTTGCTTCCCTTTTCCTTGAGTTTCTCCTTAAGAACCATCTTAAAAGATCCATTTACACCTCTTGGTCAGAATTGTGTCACATGGTCACAGGTATCTGCAAAGGAATCTGAGGAATGTAGGCTTGAGGTTTTGTTTTCTTGCACCTGAGCATGCTGTCGCTGTCACCCCAACCAAATGAGTGTTCTAAGGAAGGAGGAGAATGGATACTGGGTAGCCATCAAGTGCTTTCCACCACAGTCCTAGCACGTGATCAGATTTCCGTCTCTGCTTTTAGGCAGTGCCAACACTGTGCCTCTCACTTAGACATGTATGAGCAGAAATGCAGGCATGATGGAAATCTGGAAATATTATGTTGAGTATATATAAAATAAAAAAGAATAATTGTCAAGATTGAACCCAAGGAAACTCAAACTATTCCTCATCTTGTTCAGAGCCATCCCACAGGGGAGGCCAATCTCCTTAGGCCGAAGAATGATATAACTCTAGAGGTGATGATCCATCCAGAGTCTCAGTTTCCTCAGCTTTTAAGTGGAGATAATAAAAGTCCCTCCCTCCTTGGATGTGCAGTGAGGATATTAAATAACTTTATTTAAGTAAAACCCTCTAAATAGAGCATGATCTAGCAAGTATTCCAAAAGTCAGCTATTTGAGGTCTCTCCATACCAGCTCTTAGGCACTTACAAAGTGGTCGAACCACCCCATCATAGAATCTAGTTCAAGGATCTGATGTGGGCTCCACACACAGGAAACAGCATCTGCTACTTCTGGAAAAAACCCTGCTAAACCTAGACACATTACCTTGCTTAAGTAGTGAGACAGTGCAGCCAGTATGGACGTTGTGGCAGAAATTAGAGTAGGAACCGGAAGTCGGACACGAATGCTTTTCTCTCCACCTGTAAGTGTTGGGGACCCCACCACGTCTCCACTGGGATACCAATACATCTATCTGTATCATAAGTCTTAGCCCTACGGAATTTCTGGTCAGGATTTGTTTTTCTTTTTGCTTTGTTCCCTGAAGGTGCATTTCTTGAGCAATATGTCATCCCAAAGTATGTTACATGCTTTTCCCATTTGACGCCCAAACCTTAAGATAGATCTTCTTTAGGTGTTTATACATTTTCTCCTCCAAGATTAAGACTTGCAAAAATGTTCCTTACAATTACTCTCACTCTACAAGCTATAAACACTGAGGAATATCTTCCCCCAGTATGTTATTGTTTCAGCATGACCAATCAGAGAAAATCACAACATATTGTTTAGTTATCTAATTAGATAAATTATTGATTAATTCTCAACTGAGGGTTCACTGCTTGCCGCTGCTCACCTCACCATTCCCTTCTTTCACCTTCTATAATTTCTAGAGAAGTTGAGCTGATATTCACTGGGGAGAAGAGAGCAGGTGCTATGCGTCTGTCTGAACATCCTTTTGTTGTCTTGTGGGCACTCGGCACTCAGCCTAGGGCAAGCATCCCATTTTCTAGAATGCCATTTCCACTTCCTTGGGCACCTGGGATCAGAACCAAAGCTCTGTTCCTGCTCTGGAACTGCAGTGGGATAAACCTTGTCACTATGCCAGTGAGTTGTGTCGTGTGCAGAGCATCCACGCCGTTCATACCAGGAAATTCTTATCCTGGGCAAATGTCAAGCAAGCAGGAAGCTGAGACAAAAGTATAAAGTAGTTTTGTCCTGGGCAAAATAGGAATTAAGGTAACCCTAGCTATAGGCCACAGGAGCTTAAAGGTGGACTGAAAATGCGTTCATGCAGACTTTGGCTTCGGACAGACTTGTGACTGCATCCAGGTTGAGCTGCTTTCTAGTTGGGTGGCCTTTGGCAACTTACTTCCTTTTGCCCTCCAAATTTTGGTTTTCTCATCTGTAAAACTGGGGTAGTATTATTAACCTCATTGCGCTATTGTGGAGATTAAATGGAGTGGAGTAAGTAAAGGATTTAACACAGCGACAGGAAAACGGTAGGTGTTAGCCATTTTTCTTTTCCTTGAAGACCCTTAAGGTGACACACTGAATCTGAGCTCCAGGTGGGAAAGAGAAAAATTGAAGAAGAAAAGTATATTCGTGTTTATGTATCCTAGTCTTCTGTCTTAGTGACCCTCATTGTGAGAGAAAATAAATGACGCATTTACAATGTCAGATGCAATAGATCTCTGCCCTATGAAGAGGAGGTGGCAGTGTTTGGGGGTGGCAGGGCAGGGGACTGACTCCTCTTCTCCTGAAGTGACATTCCAATCCTCGGGGGTTCAGCGGGGTCCAAGGAAGCTGAGGCACACCTCACCTCTTTTGGGGTTATAAGTCACCTGTCAGTCATGCTCTTTCCGTGGCTCGCTGCTCTGCAGAATTACTGCTTTTCCAGCCACTCTGCCCCCTGCTCCCATGAGTCCTTACGCCAACTCTGCCAACTGGTTTGGGACAAGCTAAACATCAAAGTCTTTTATTTGGATTTTTTCTTCATCTCCACTGACTCCATCCCAAACTCAATTTCCTCTTTCCTCTTTTTCAATTAACTACAGTTGCCCAGAGCTGGGGAGATAGGAGGAGATACTAGGGGCATACATCTGTCATCGTTTATCTGCTAGTGTACGGGGTATGCTGGCATTCAGATCCCTAATATAGCCTGTTGGACTAAATAATTCTAGACATATTTGATTTTTGTCAAAGACAGAAACAACACACAATGAGCCTTTACATCAACCACCCAAGGGGGCATTTAGAGAGAATTTCCAATCTATTCATGATCTGTTATTCCCAGCCCCCAAAGTTTCCATGTTATGGCAGAATACCTAGGGACTCCATATGTTATGGGAGCATAGCAGAACCAAAATGAGTTGATAGAAGAATGCATCAGATTCAAACATGGGATGAAACAGTACCCAAGGAGCCCCTGTTTCATTGTCTCTACCTGGGACTCTGAGACAACACAGCCATCTCAGCCCCATTCAAGTGTGACATTTCTTTTGAATATGACAGTGGCGGCGACCTTGTCATTAACTGATGCTATGAGCAACATTTCAGCTTTCATAATTCAGTTAATTTTCAAGCCACTGGTTACTGAACCCCTAGTATGATTTTCATATAATTAAACCACATTCACACACACATTCTCACTCACACAAAACATCCACCAAAGTGACAAACAGCAGAGAAAAGCAAAACTGAAAAGTCAGGAAAGCTAAAAGCAAGATTCAAATCTATATTTTGGTCTCCTTTTATTATAGGTATGTACATGAGAAAGGAAATGAGCCAAAGTCAGCTGGGGTTGAAGGAGGTGGGGAAGGAAAGGGTTCATTTTTCCGCTCCCATTAATATTAGCATGCAAGGGCAAAGTACAGCTCAGCCTTCTCTCTTTATTGACCAATCATGTATTATACGTACATGCGAGGAAAACAACTCAATTGGGGAAAGGAACACAACATTTTCAATTTAGATATTAGTTCCAAAATTTTATGAAAAAGTCTTACAAAGGACATTTAGGTTATGTCTTTACAGTAGCAAGAATTTCAATGAAAGCTTAAAATCTCAACAAAAACATTTGAGTAACTCAAACCCATATAATGACTTTTGAGGAAAACGAGTTGTCTTATTTGTAATAGCAGAGGTTTGAATTAATGCTGAAAAAAATCAGTGTGTCAGAAATAAATACGTTTGCTTTCAAATATAGGTCGGGTCAAATCTGCTAGACATTTGTCTTCACTATTGTGGTCTCTGAGCTTTTAAACAATATTTGCATGAAAGGTAATCCAAAATTCAGAAAATTTAGTTTCTTTCCTAACTAGATATGATCTCATCTCACCTATGTAATCTTATTTTTCTCAAAGTGACTTGTCCCATCCATAGGTGCCTTTCTCTCTTGACCTTGTTTAAATAACATCACAATTTTAGGAAATTTTATCTGTTGTTAAGACAGATTCAAATTATTATTAGCCTTATGCTGATACTGTATTTCACAGGGAAGATGCTTATGAAACCTAGGGATTTGAAAGGATGGAAATATTAACCAGATTGTAAATCCCTTGAAATCAGTTTTATTTCCTCTCCCTGCTCCTCTTCCTTCTTTCTCTTTTTTTCTCCTTCACCGTCTCTTTTAATCTCTCACCTTTATAGCCCCATCTGCCCTTTATAATTTCCTATTTACATTCAGTGAGTATAGAAAATAGGAAAATAGTAAATATTCAGAGAAACGTTATTCTAAGATTTTATGGTCCCACCTCCCTAATATGTAAACCATTTAAACAGAATCTGGCTAAGATTCCCTCAATGGGTCAGTTAGCATTCCACCTCTTACCAGGAGTCCTGGTTAGTGGTGGGAGGCAATCACCTGGGTCTTAGCTTCACACTCTGATTGCATGTGGAGTGAAATGTGCAATATGGTCGAAAGTACAGGGACCCCACTTGAAGCAGTTTAAAACAACAAGAACAGTGAAAATTATTTAATAGACCAATGATACTGAAAGAATGATATATCCCAACTTGTTAACATTATTTTTGTCAGTGGGTTTTCAGGTGAATTTATTTCTTTTTCCAAAAATGTTCAAAGCATTTTATCTCTTCCAAATTAGTATGAAAATTGGGTATTTTCTTCCTCTACATTTAGCTTTATTTTACTTTGCTATTTTATTTTCTAACTTAGAGAACACACTGTGCATTTGCTAGGTTTGGGATACTGGGACTAAAGCAAGGAAAGGAGGAAGGCTTGGGGGAATCAATAAATATGGGTCCCAAGGCCCACCCACCACTCAGTTTTTCTTTTCTGTTCCTGTTGCTGTTATACATTGTTTTGCAAAGACTTGAGACATCAGAATGACAACCCAGACAAAATGAAACAAAGAAGTGAACAGAAGAAAGTTGCCCATCTCACAGATACTCAGCTATCGGAACAGTTTCCTGAAGAACAGCTTGCTCCCCAGCTGGGCATTCACCTCTCAGAGGATGAGACCTACACCAGTTCTCCTGAGATGAGCCCACCGTCTAATGGATCTCAGTGTCGGAAGGACTTCCATGATACCCATCTTACATCCTCCTCTCCTGAATTTTTTCACATTACTCTCAGTTAGAGCCCTGCTTCTAGGTGAGATAATTCTCCCCTCTCCTCAGGTCCCACCCCTTCCTGATTTTAGTAGATGACTATCAGATGCCCCCCAGTCTCCACTTAGCCACACTCTACACATTTAGTTCTTTTAATCTTTCCTCATAAATCAGTCTCTCCAGCCCCTTAATCATTCTTGACAGATGATTTACCCAATAGTGCACCATCAGAATGTAAGATCGTTGTCTTTGAAAGTGTATCAATATAAATTATTTAAAAAAACATTATTAGTACTGAGTCCTTGGAGAGAGACAGAGAGAGAACCACAAGTCTTTAATGAGAGCTAGGACAGGAATTCTAGTCTTCTTAAATGAAAATACACAAATGATTGCCATGTTACTGAGCCAACACAAGGGAAAGTGTCTTCTCTATTTCAGGGAGACTAAATGCTATTTCTAAAAGAGGATGGCTGACCATTTAATACTTCATGTAGTAGTTAAGCCAAGGAACTTTCAAAAAACAAGTTTTACTGCAACTGTTAAAGAACGAACAAGTTCTACTAATAAAAGCCAGCCCAGCTCTACTGCCAGGCAGTGCTTGCCTCACCTTCGCGCTTTTGGCATGGCTACTTGTGAAGGAGGTGTAGGGAAGAAGGAAAAGAACACTGTATTTTCTGCTTAGCCTTGCATATAAACTTCCCAACATGGCCTAGGAATTTTCAAAAGCTTTCTGATCTTTTTACAGCCTGACATCATGTTCCTCTACAGTGACGTCATAGCTGCTAAGGATAGGAATCCAACGGCATCAGCATCTTAAAATGTTTCAACCCATCAAAATTTGGCATTTGACACTTTTTCTTAGTAACCTTAAGTTTCCAAAGTTTTCTTTGGGTTTGGAAGACTTCAACCCTAGATCCCAGATAAGTTCTACGTGTTTACAAACTGTGAGGCCAACCCTGTGAGTAGCACCTTATAAAAGAGGTCTGGCTGGGAAGGTGGCTTTACTAGAGGGAGGGAGATGGAGAGTTAAGAAAGAGACAAAACAGTCTAGGTTCAAGCAGTAATGCTTTCTTTTTCTCCAGGTCCAGCAATTTACGCTTCCTTCCTCATTCCCTTTGGGTCTACTCTAACCAATAATTTTTACCACAAGACCAAAAAGGAAAAAAAGCCAACCTTCCTCAAGATACATCAGGGGTTCATGCTACTGGGCTAACTTCCCAGTGACAAAGCCATAGCCCCTTTTTTTCTAACGTACGGACAAAGCAAATGGAGACTGCAGCAGGGCTCTCAAGCAGGCAGAGTAGAGACTAACTGAAGTCGGTGGGTCTGGCCCTTGGGGAGCATGGAGCCCAAAAGCACAACCAAGGCTGAAGTGGGTGAAGGAGAAACGTTTATTGCTTGCAGAAGCAATAGAAAACACAGGAATAGCTCCCAAAGCAGTGCCCCTCATCTTAGTGCAGTTAGAGACTTTATACCCCAGAGTGCAAAGGATATGTTACAACTGAGTAACAGCAGCCTAATCAGGGCGCATGTGCAGACCATTATGTAACGTGTTCAATGCTGTTACATAACGAGCTCAGTGTAACATGCCATTACCTAGCAGGCCCAAGGTAACTTTTGGACACTTAGAGCTGGAACAATTTGCAGGGGCCTTGATGCAACCACATAAGTTTCACCGTAGGATGGCAACATCTGCAAAAACGAGGACATTAACTTCTGAAAACAGCACATTTAGTTTTCTCCTTGTCTGGAAAACATTTGACAGACTGCGTTTAGTTATGGATCAGATTTTCATCCACGCTTTCCTTGCCTGGTTTCTGGTCACAAGACCCCTACCCAAACTTTCTTCACAAGAGAGGCAAGTAGGGCTAGAAGTTGGCTTTGGAGCACTGACGTCTCTCTCACTCAGTGGTCTGCTAGAGCAGCCTCTCTAACTATCTATGGTAAACAACCCATTTGTCCATTTGGTTTGCTTTGGTTTGGTTTGAAATCCATCATGGACCTATATATGTCCTACTGAGCATGACCAGTACACAGCTTTACCACACATAACAACCCTATGCAAGGTCAACAACATCTGAACTGGTCTATCCTTTCTTCAGAGAATGGAAGACAACACTCATATGCTGGAATGTTGTGGCAATGTCAAATTGTATAAAAGTTTCTAACCATTTACTTTCAATTTCTGTCTTACCATGTCATGGAACATTTCTAAACAGTTTTGAACTGGCGCCCGGCCATCATGCTCTGTTAGTGCTGTGCTAGAACAGAGTCAGCAAACTAGGCCTGTGAGCCAAATCCCACCCAACACCTGTTTTTGTAAAGTTTTGTCAGACACTTATGAATTGCCCGTGAATGCTTCCACACCACCACGCAGGGTTGAGTAGTTGCGACAGAGTGTGTGGCCTGCAGGCCCAAAATATTTACTATGTGCCCCTTTAAGAAACAGTTTATGGACCCTGTTGAACTAGAACACAGTAGGTAACAAAAAGATGGGGTAAATTTCAGCAGAGTTTACACTAGCCACCCATCCCGTGCCCCGCCTCAAAGAAGGGATGAGTTCCCATATTTCCCACGAGCTGCTTATTCTGGACTGGACTACACTTTCCAGAAAGGAAGATGCCAAGGTGTTTGGTTTGTACTTCAGCACACAGGCCTAGGGAGGATTTACACATCAATTATCAAGAAGAAAGCCTTTCTGGGCCTTCTGTGTGTGTGTGTGTGTGTGTGTGTGTGTGTGTGTGTGTGTTCGCAAGTGCTCCCCTGCCTGTGGGTGGACAAAACCATTCCAAGGCTGAATCGAATTACTACAAACTTGCTGTGAGAATAACCAGCTAGAGCCCACTGACCACGTTCATAAAGAAGTCCTTTTGTTAAAGAAAGCCACTCAGGAAGAGGGAGGGAAGGGGCGGAGAAGAGGGGCAGCCTGCCTTTAAGGGTCTATATTGCTTCAATCAGAAACAGCTGTGGCCAGTTTAATGCTATCACAGGGCTCATATAGATGTGACATCACGCAGAACTAAAGCTTGGCCAAGGAGTTTTACTGGCAAATACCTTAACTCTAAGGATTTGGTTACAAATTTGTATGTGGCATATGTTTTTTGAATGACTTCGCAACTGGGAGCCAACACCGTATCACATCCTCTTCTTGTAACTCAGAGGGCTGTAAACAGGGTGGTGGGGTTTTTTTAAGCTTAGAATTAAAATCTTTATTAATTTTAAGCTAAAGGGAAGTAAATGAATTTGCCATCAGCCCAGTTTATTACATGTCTAACTAGAAAGATTTTCACAATCAGACCAGTATCCTGGCCAAGTAGGAGGAACTGGGAGACACTTTATATTCTAATTTCAAACTGCAGGGCATCCCAGGTGTACTGTATAGGATTTCCTGCAATTTACCAGCAAAATAAGCAGTCTACAGGAATATGTTTGCCATACTGTACATTTGTATTAATTACCCAGCAGGATAAAGTGATTTCTTTGTGATAGAAAGCGATGTGGATCTACAGGAAAATCATTAAACCAAACTGGGAAAAACAGACACTTTTCTGTTGTTAAGCAGTTTGGCTGGACTCAGGATTGGAGTCAGGGAGTATGTAATTGGTAGCCTTTTTCTCATACTCACTCAGTTTTCTCCAGGGAGAGAGAATAACCTCTGCAAGCAAAACCAGTAACCAAGGCTGAAGTGCCCTGTTGGCTACTCTGAGGGTTACCAGGAAGTATGAGTCCATGCCTTCTCTCAAGGAGTGTATCTGGTTAGAAAATAACTCAGAGATATGCGAAGTTATAACAAGGATGCAAAGGAATCGATGCGAACTGGAAAAGACAACAAGTGCCAGAAAATTTCAGAAGTAGAGAGAGAGCTGCAAGCTAGAGAGGAAACAGAAGGCTTTATGGATCGGGCCAAGTTTGGGATCTTATAGGAGCATAATCCAGACAGGTCTAGAGAATGGGGATTCCAAGCAGTGAGGTGCAACAGGGAAAGGAAGGATCCAAGATGAGAAGCCGGGTCTGCAACAAGTGTTCGGGGATAACGTGTGGTTAGAGGACTCACTGTGAGTTCCATGAGAGGATGTTGAAAAGGAATGCAGGGAGAAAGGAACAGCAAATCAACAGCTGTAGAGCACATACTCTGAACCCAGTGCTTTATGAGCTAATTTATTCATCGCAATTCTTTGAGGTAGGTATTATCATCATCCTCATTTTAGAGATGAAGAAACTGATGTTCACAAAAGGCAAATAACTTCCTCAAGGTCATGAGACAAATCAGTGGAAGACTCAGGCATTCCAAATCATATCTGTTCACTCCAATGTGTATTGTTATGCTTCATTAATGGTTTACAACCCTACTTACCCATCAGAATCATGCTTGGAAATGTGAAAATATAATAAACATTTCATGAGCTGCTCCAGGAGATTCTGATGCAGTAGCTCTGGGGGTTTGGGCAGTTTCCCACCAGTGTTGCTGAACCCAGGCCAGTAGTGTGGACTTCTGTACTTCACCATGCCCCTACCCATCCTCCACCTGCAAGGAGCTCTTTGCATCCATCTTGAAGTAATCTGGCGGTCATCGTCTAAGAACCCAATCCCACTTTTCAAGTGTTCTCCGTAAGCTGGAACTTTCACTGACCAGAGATGGAGATAAATCTAAGAAAGCAGTTTCTGACCTCTGTTCTGGTATAATAAAGCACCATAGCCTGGGTTTCAGAAAAAACAGAGCCTAGGACAATGGTGTATGTGCTTCTATTTGATTAGGGAGTGAAGCTTGGGAAAGTAAAGTGAGGAGAAAGGGAAGTGAGACAGGAAAGAGAGTGCATTGCTAATCTGGCCCCTGTTGGGTAGCATAGTCACTGCTTGCTTCATATTGTGGACTTTATTCTAAAGGGATGCTGTATGACAGCTGCATCTCACAACGCTGGTTAGTGGGAAGCAGGAGGAAGATTTATCTGTTGACTTCTGCCTACTATTGGTCAAAGGTTCACTCCATGGGGCATTAGCTTCCCCACACTTTGGGGTTGTACACTCGTGAGTTCTCAGTGGTCCTGCAGTATCACACACCTTGGCATCAACAGGGGAAAAAAGCCAGGTTGAAGAAAGATGCACATAGACTGTTCATCCCTGAAGTGGTGGTTGTGTGGCCAAAAGCTTCACAAATGAGTTGAGATAATCTGAAGTGACACATGAAGGTGTTGGACTCATGTCATAAGACTTTTCTCCTAATTCCATGCAGAGGTCATTTTTTTAATTCTGAGGTAGTTGACTTAATAACAGCACCATGGTTCTAGAAGAATAGACAATAAGGCATCGAACAAAAAACCCCAAAGGTCAAAATGCACCTTCCCCTGCCCTCTCAGGCCTTTCCCTGGGATAGCTCGGGGCTGCGTTTCATCTTAGACAAATGTGGAACAGGCATACAAAGTAGTCTTTAGGAATTAAATAAGAAGTTTTGCTGTTGGAATATCAACTGATGTCAAATAATAGCAATGCTAAGGAATTATTTGTACCCTACTAACTGGGAAGAAAGGCCTGGAATAATGTCAGAGTGTGTTTTTCCCCATTCCACAATATTCCTGTCTCCTCTGCTAGGTCAAGATGTATACACTGCATACACAGAGACTAAACATATTATAAAGACAGATTTACAAGATGTTCAAGGAATGAATGAATGAAAGAACCAACCATCTAACCCTAGTTAAATATCCATAGCACAAACCAGTGGTTCTCAAGCTTTAGCAGACATCAGAATTACTGGAAGGCATTAGTAGAACACAGCACACAGATCTTCCCAAAGGTCATTAATGCTGCTTTACCCTGGGACCGTACTTTGAGAACCAGTAGCAGAAACGAACCTGAATCCATCACTTTTAGTCAAATGACTATTAATCTGAAGATTATTGGAATTTACAGAGATTTTTTTTATTTTTCTGAGTAATTTAGGTTTGCCACAAAAGGCTTTTGGTTGAGGATTTTGGCATGAGTGGCCCCTTCCACTCAGAGTGTGGTTCCAGGACCAGCATCATCGGCATTAGCTGAGGATTTGTTATTAGTGCAAATTCTCAGCCCCATCCTAGAACTACTGAATTGAAATCTGCATTTTAACAAGAACCCCTGGGTAATTTGTGTGCACATTAGAGTTTAAGCAGCACTGTCATTGCTCACTTCTTTCCCTTAGTGAGGCCAGGGTGAGTCCATGACTGGGGAGATCTTGCAGTGCCTCTTAAACATCCCTGAGTACCAGAACAGAAGTAGGATTTGCAAACATTGCATTAACTCTAAACTGACCTCAGAACATTAAGTAGCTTTTTTTTCTTTCTTTATTATAGATTACATAGTTATATGAAATTGAGATTAATCAATAATAAATCGATATCACCTTATTTTCTTGACTCAAAGTCCAGTAGGGTCTGGAACCAGAAAGGTGTAGGTTAAAGGTCAAATCCTATCTCTATCACACATTCTTGGCTGAAGATAGTGATACTGTTTATACCAAACGTTGACAAACCTATTCGGTAAAGGACCAAATATCAATGTGGTTTCATAGGCTGTCCAGTGTCCATTGTAACTACTTAACTCTGCTGTGGTCCTGGGACAGCAGTCACAGACAGTACACAAACTTATGGGCGTCACTAAATTCCAATAAAATGTGTTTTTACAAAAGCAGGTAGTGGGCCAGGTTTGACCCATGGGACATAATTTGCTAGCCCTTGTTTTAAACTCTTTGAGCCTCAGTTTCCTTGTAGGTAAAATGGGCTGAAAAAAACCTACCTGGCAGGATGGGTATGAAGATTAACTGAAACAATGCATGCAGATGTGTTTGGCAGAAGAGTTTAATTTTGCTAAGTCTTTGCCATTCCATTTCTCCTAAAATTCAGGTGCAGGAAAATTCTAATTAATTGACCATTCTGATGAGACAAGTTCCAGTTAATTGCTTCCTACACAAGCAAAGGCACAGACTCCCTCTCTCTCTTTCTCTCTCATACTCTTTAGAAGCCAGTATATCTCTCCAAGCAGTGGTTTGGAAGTGAATCCGATCAAAGAGAGGACAAGAGATATGGAAAAATTGTTAAATTTTTGACTTGCATCTTTTCTGATTGCTGCTTCTTTTCAGACTGCTCCAGATCTAGGAGGACTTTCACCATTACCACGTGATGATCAAGCTAAGAAAAATGTAGCAGAGGCTACATGAAGGTAAATGTTTGTATATATGCAAGCAGCTGTTCCATACCCCAGGAGACTGAAGCCCGATTAAGCAGTGAAAACACAGTGACTGAAGGGGAAAGAAAGAGGACAGGTTAGGAGGGCAGATGGAGAAAAGTTCAGAGAAAAAGGAGTGAGTGAGAAAACAGAGCAGGATATGACAGAAGGAGTGGACGAAGACATCAAAGGCTTTCCTTTCGTGAATGAACCTCCTCTGAGGTCACAGGCACAGGTGCCATTTGACCTTCTTCCTGAGACCGTGGGCTCCTGGGATCTCTAATTGGTTCCGAAGTTATTTAAAATACACAACAGAGACGGATGCCCCTCTACCTTAGGATCAGGCAAGCTCTTGTGGAAGGGTCATCACGAATTTTTCATTACACCCTGAAGACAGGACTTGGCCCAGTGAATTTTCACGGATAAAATCTGAGCTTTTTCCTGTGTTTTCCTCACACTCCTCACACCCCAGCGTGGCTCAGCTCCTTCCATGGAAAAATCTACCATGTGTGAAATCTAGTCATGTTTCTTGAACACTCTGCGCTCCCATATCCACGTTGAACCAAAGAGGAACCGTCTTAGATTTAATATTCTGATTTTGAGCCACCCTGTAACCCACACTTAAGCCATCCCTTTTTTTTGGAAGATACACTTTATGTGCTTATTTTCAAGGTCATAAAGGAATTGAATCAAGGCCCCACCTCCCATTCCTTTTCGTAGACCCTGAACAGTTCTAGAGAAATTTTCTAGAGAAAATAGAGCTTAATTTCTTGGAGGTGTTTTGTTGACAAGAAAATGGAAAGCATGTGTCCCTGCTTCGCGTATTGTACTTCCAAGTAATGAAAGTATTTAAGAAGGTACAATTATGATCTTGGCAAGCACCTGGGGCTCTTGGAACTGTTTTTTCACACTGAATAAACACTGCAGATAATCTGTTTACGTTGCACTGTTCTGAAAAGCTATCTACAACAAAAGGCCACAACCGTTCTTTAGTTTCCTTTTCTTGAAAGAAAAAGAAATATATTGCACTAATAATTTGCTGAAAATGATTTCATTGTCTCCATTTTCACTCTAACCATACAGAAACAAGCTTTAGTAAAGGAGATTATGGGCTGCTTTTTTTTTTTCTGCCACTTTTAACTGAACAGCGTAATCCATTTTTTTTTCTGGTTACCTGGAATTCTTCTTGTTAACAATCCCTGGTGACTGAGGATCATTTGCCTGGCCTGAAAAATTAACTATAATCCTCCTTTGAATAACGTACCCCAAATTCATTTCATCCTCTCACTCTGATTGACTTTGACTAAACTGTATCCTTAGTTTCCTTCAAACCTTGCACAGCCCCAGAAAGGAGCACACAATCCATTTCTCTTTAGGCCAAAAAATAAGAGGAAATGGTAACAAATCACTGAGTTAGGAAACACTGGCCAGAAAAAAATGCATGTGTGTAGCTTGGTCTGGTCAAAACCTTTACATTATACAGATGCTATGGAGAATTATCTGCTTAACATAGTAGAATGCATCAGAAAATCTAGAAAGATGACAGAGGAAGAAAAGAATCAATGGCATGTTTGCAATGCTGTGAGATTCAGGGAGCAAGTTTCACAAAGCAGAGAAAAATAAGCCCTACAACATCACGTTTGAGAATCACCTTGGAAGGAGTCTCGTTCTTGCACAGAGCATTAGTTGGTCAATATCCCAGCAATTCAGAACAATTGTCGTATTTCTCACTCTATACATTTAAAGGTGGGTCTGCTATTGCCCCTGTGTTGCAGGAGATAAGGATGGTCTTAATCCCGTCTGGGTTAGAGTGAGTCATTTTTTGTAATTTGTGGTCCATATGCTATTGGGATATGAGAAACAATGAGTTAGATGGGGAAAAGCCTTCCAGTTTATGGGAAAGTGGTATTATCTGTAAGTTCATTCAAATAGGTAAGTTGAGATAGATTGTCTGCCCTGCTCTGTTTCTGCTCCTTCCTCCCCACTTTCAGGGCATTCTGAGAGAGTACAAGGAATGTCCATGAAGGACAGAAACTTTTGTTCCAAGGCCACTATGGGTTCATCCTCCAGTGCTGCCTTTATCTCAAACACCTTGAGGAATAAGCTACCTTTGCTCTTACTTACATGTCACTGGTCCCTAAATGAGAGATCATTAGGACCTTAAACTCCATCTGTTGCCCTCAGGAAATATGTGGGGAGATCACAGCGACACAGGTTATATTTCTAGAGTCATCTACCGGTAAAAGTAGAAAGCATTGAATTCTTTGTGATGGGGTTCACCCTTTTCAATTTGCCAGTGTGTGGACTGGGATCCAGAGAACTGAGGTCACACCCTGGTTTATGGCTCTGCTGATCCCATGTGCTGTCCCCCTGCTCCACCCAGCTGCCTCCTTTATTCAATGGTGAGTGTTCCCATGGTGCCCAGAGCCATTTAGCTCATGGGGTCCCTAAGTCTCTAACCACTAGGGGGCAAAACCAACCCAGCAGTCCCAGTAATTCATCCCAGCTGAGCAGCCCCATTTCCTCCAGCCCCATCCCAGGAAGTCTCTTTCCAGTGATGTTTTGAATTAAGAAGTTGCAATAACATTCTCACAGTCCCTTTCAGCTCTGCGGGTTGGCCTCACTGAAGGCAAAAGGAATTCACAGCAGCCCCCTGAACAGCCTGGGGCCTGTTTCTCCAACAGTTATAAAGAGAGAAATTCATTGTCAGAAATGACAGTCTGGTTTTACCCTTCAGCCCAACATCCACTGCATCCAAGACCATTACCAAAGCAGAGAGAGGGGGAAGACAGTCTGTATCTGCTTCCTGTTCCTTTCAGAGTGTGTGGGATAGGGACAATCTGGTCTCCCTGCCTTTCAGAGCTAGGACAGCAAATGCGATCGTGTGTGCTCTTAGAAGAGTCAGTGTGAGGAAGTGCTTTGAGAGGAACTGTCATTACTGGTGCTGCTTTTGCACACTTCCCATAGCCCCTTGGTAAGTGTTTTACTTCTACAAGCTAAATAATAAATGCATGACTGAGTGATTCTCACATGAATTTGTTCTCAGGATCTTTGTGGGGATAGAGAGAAGAATTTATTAGCCAATCTTACAGATGAGAAGTTGGGCAAAGAGAAAATGGCTCTCTCACTATCACCATACTAATCAATGTTGGAATAAAACTGATGTCATTTAACTACTCTCCTCCAAACCACAATGCTTGAATTAGGAACACTAAATTTTTTCCATACCTGATATGTGTGACATACGAAAAGTGGGAAGGAAAGCATTTCACTTTTTTAGAACCAGTGCCTAGCATATTTATTATCTGCTTGACTCTATGCTTGGGGATGAATATCAAATTTTTGTAAAAGATGTCATAACACAGCAGTTTTATATTTGTTTTAGTTTCACATGATGACATCATGCAAAATAGGAGGAGTCTCTGAATCCTCCACTGGGTATAAGGAACCTGAAAATGTAAGAAATATTTTTGGAAAACATTGGTTTAAACTGTATTTGACAGTTTTCACTTGGCATAGGGACTGTCAAAGCAAAGATTCTAGATTGCATTGCAAATTATATTTATTTACTTCTATTAAGACTAACTGTGGGGAGGAGATGCTCACCGGTAGGAGAGGAAAGTATTTTAGACCAGAGGGAATTGTATTCTGAATGTTTCTCTGCTCCACACTTTCCCAACTTCCTCCACTGCTTAGAGGGGAGTCTAAAAATCAGATTGGCTCTTTCTGCTTTAAAGACGACTTTCATACACAGACACACACACACATATAAAAAACCCCACAACTTTGCTGCTATTTTTGCAGCTATAACTGAAGAAAACAAGCATGCTTAAAGTTTCCCCAACTTTCTCTCCTTCCTCCACCTGCAACCAAAACCTGGAAACACCTTTGAGGCAAACAGCCTCACAGACATATGTACCCAGAGTGCCACACTGAGGGGAGAGTTATCCCTTTTGTATGGAATAGGCTTTTCCTTCATGACAAAAATTTTTCTGACTCACTACTGTAGATGTCACATTATGAAGTGCAAGGGAAAAAAAAAATTAAAGCTGGGGAAGATCCCAGGCATTATATGCAAAATAGAGGGAAGCAGAGCCAAAGGGGGGGGGGGGGGGAACTCACTCTTTGATGGGGAAGAAAAAGAGCAAGAAAAGAAAGACCTAGAAAGGAGTGTTGTGGGACTGACTTTAATCCTGCATCCTCTGCCACATTCAGCTGCCTTTGCCATCAACTCACCATATTTCTTCACGGGCTCAGCCATTGGCACTTTAGACATTCCCAGGAGTCCCATGGCCCTTCCGAGTAGTGTACAAGTAGTGCAGAGAGTGTGGCGACTTCAAAATATTAAAGGGAGAAAGGAATCTCCTTCCCCGCCATCATCATTTTTAAAAACGGCAATTGATGTCGCCTGAAGCGGAGGCTCAGAAACCCAATTATACCACATTTCATTCAAGTGTCAGCAATTGGAATAATGGTGCCCGACAGTGAGGGTCCCTACGTGAAACGATGCTGCCATATTATTTTGTTTTGGCCCAATCTTTTCATAAATTTAGACTTGGAGCCAAGCCCAGTGCTGTTTTCTTTCAAGGTCTTTGCTTCTCGCATCCTTTTTGTCGGTTCTTGCTGCTGAGTGCTTTTCTTTCCTTCTGCAGAGAGGCTCATCTTGCCCTCTCCTCCTCAGCCTCGGCTCGCCTGGGGCACCAGCGGCTGCTCTGTTGACTAAAGAACATATGCGTCACTGGAACATTTTCCACACCCCTTGGGCCAAATGCTTTATGTATTTGGCCCTGAGCAGCCTTTTGGATTCTATGATGAGGAGCCACTAAAAACCATGCAGTGGCCACTAGCTTACATATTACAGGCTGTTTTGTATATTATTGCCATTGCTGTTACCAGTCGTCCTTCCCTGAGAGTAATGTGCACCGCAATGAATTTTAATTAGAATGACTCTGCCTTGCAAAATGTTTTCCTACCAAGGGCCTCCCTGCCATCCTTTATGGTCGTTAACAATTAAGCAGACTGTGTACTTGCCTACCCAAATGTTCTAGACATGCGAGGGGACACTATTGGACACAACATCCTCCCAAAATTGGTGTGCAAAGAATCACTTAACTGCCATTTACTTACTCTGCTCTTCAGAAGATGACAACTGCATCTCTGATGACTCAGATGAGAAAAGATGTGGCATGCCTGCGTGACAAAATGGGTTGGACAGAAGGACTTAGTTTTATTGATATCAACTGACCATTCTTCAGTTATTGGCAGCTTACCTCCTGTTGGAAAACTTTTATTCTCTGCTCCTACTCCCTGAGGGACATTCAGGGATGTCTTCTCTCTCTCTCTGACTCTTGAGGCTTGCCCACCAAACCTTTCTTATGTGTTCCTGGCAGGATGGTAAATACCAGTGCAGAGCTCAGCCAACCCTCATCCTTGATCAATGATCATTTATCTTACAGGCCCTGGAATATGGGCCTATATGTCTAGGTTGAGAATTAGAATGCTGACCCCATTTTCTTTTGGAGCTTACCTCCCATCTGATTCTTTCTGGTCTGACTAGCCCTTTTGGACACATACACTTGACTATTTACTTCAAATTCACCATAGCTCAGTAGCCTATAACGAACCACAAAGAACAGAGCCTCTCAGCTAACTGGAATTGGTCATGAAGTATGAGCAAGAGGTAAATTTTGATGAGTTTGGTTGTTGCCAGAGTATAATTTGGCCTATCCTGACTGACAATGAGGTAAAAAAGTAAGCAGATAATTTTCAATTGAAAAAAGCATAGAAAAGGAAGCGATTAATCTTTATAATTGAGACAGACTGTTAGGGGAGACTTCCCAGGGCAAGCTGAGCTGGCGTAGGACGTGGAGGGCATGAATAGGGTTTTGCCAGGAACAAGGTTGGCACGGGAATTCCAGGCTAAAGTGACTGCATGTTGAGAATCAAGTTGTGTGGGGGGAAATTAAACTATTTTTATAGACACAGAATGAAATACAGGAAGGGAAGTGGAAGGAGATGAGATCTAAAAGGTGCTTAGGGCTTAGTTCATACATCCCAGTTTGCCCAGAACGGTCAGTGCATGCCTATTGTCCTAGTGTGCTAGTAATAGTTCTCCCTTTTGCTCTTAAAGATATGCCAGTTTGGATGATAAGTTATATGATCACTCTACTTATATGTCATGGTTCTAAGACTGGCTTTTTTTTTTACAGGTGATGGGGAGTCAACAGGAAGGAGAAAAGATTATACTTAGATTATAGAAATAACCCTTTCACAGCCAAGTTTTGCAGAGGCTGTTTTGTGCCTCTCAATGTTCTTTCTACCCTTCCTTAGGAATAAGAATCCTGATGCTTGGCAGGCCCAACATTACCTAGCTAAAACACTGGGTTAACCAGACTCCTTTGCGGTTAGTATGGCCATGTGACTAAGTTTTGGCCAAAGAGATGTAAGTGAGAGTGTTAGATGGAACGGAAAAGTCTCTTTAAGGAGTGAGGGAGCAAGCTTGTATGGATCACAACATTCATAATACAAAGCCATAACCTAGAGGGAATCTAGGTCCTTGATGACTTAATGGAGCCACAACAGGAAATATAGATTGGCTCCTTTTAGATCTCTCTTATGTGGGAATAAACAAATTTCCATTTTGTTTAAGCATGTTATTTTGGATCGTTCTATAATATGCAGCTTAAAGAATTGCTAACCTATAGGTCAATCCTTCACAGAGAATCAATTATCATCAATCCAGCGGGACGTACAGGAAGCAAGCGTTTTGACCCAGATCTCAACATCATTCTCTAATGCAACTTTACCAAGGAGTCCCATATTTGTGGAGTTATTGGACCCTCATGAATAAAAGTGATCATTCTCCAGTTGTCACATTGGGTCTCTTCTCCTTTGATTAGAACCTGGTGGAGAAGGCATTCCTTTTACTCAGAAAGCTCTCCTTAGAAACTTAGCTCTTGGATTTGATTTTGTGCATTTTAATAATTCAACTCAAAAAAATCTATTGTATTTTAAAGTGCTCTCTGTTGGCTGTGGAGTGAGAATGATTTTTAATGGGACGGGGGTGGGTATGGAATACAGAGAAAGCAAAGAGGGGTAACGAAAGGGGCAGGCATTTGCTTTGGAAGGAGGAACAGCATTCTAAACCAAATGGCTCTCACCAATAAAGTGCTTTCCTATGGATTGTTTCACATTTCTATGCCTCTGGACTTACTGTGTAAAAAGAGCAAAAGCAAAGAAGTGTTCCATTCTTGCAAGACTCTTGATCAGAGGAAATCAAGTTTATATATATATATATATATGATTTAATATATACATATTAAAGCAGCCAAAAGAAGAGCTTAATGCAGGCAAGCAGTAAATGTAAAGAAACAAAAGTGAATCTAGCCCGATTATATATTAAATAAAAGGCAATGAATAAGCACTGAGTGAAATTTTATATGTGCACATTACACCGAACCAGTCAAAGATTCTGACCCCTGGCACTGCAGAAATAATGCAGCCATCTTCTTCATTCTGGTGCTTTCAATAAAATCATTCCCAAGAGAGCCAGGGAAAAATTCTCTCTCTCAATAAAATGTGAAACCGTTGGTATTATGAAAAAGCATACTAATAATTGGATAGTGTTCTGAAGTCGCTTTCATAAAGCCTCCCTTTTCGCTTCCCTCCTCAGGTTTTAATATTGCCCAGTGAGTCTGTCAGATCACAGAAGTTTTTTTGGAGATAGAAAGTTGTAGCATTGATTGGTGCCCTTGTGAGTGCAGATCAACAACACGCATATCAACAGAGATAACGACGAATAATGCACTCTGAGTTCCTAAACACAGTCCACCCATAATGAATATGCTGCTCAACAGCCTCCAACGTGAATAAGGGAATAAAGCTGGTGCTTAGGCCCTCTTGACAGAGGGAAAAGTGGGTTCCAAGTAACAGGAGCCTTCAGCTAGTCACACCGAGCTCTATAAATCGTGGGCTATGTGCTGAAGGACTGATGGAAAGGGTGTTGTGATGGTGAAGTAGAAGGTCCTGGAAGTCCAAGTCTTGTCAATGCAGTGAAACTACATGGGATTGGCTTAGAATATTAAAGTCAAAAGAAGCCTTCAACAGCATCCCAGAGGAAGGAAAGTTTGCAGTCACAACAATTAGTACCAGTTGACAAGGTCTTTTAGAAACATGTGAGCAGAGGGAGTCTGCATATGGTACCTCTTTTACACCTTTCCAAAGTGGGGAGAAGAGTAGGAAGAGGAGGAGGGATGTTGACAGTAAACATTCAAGACAAGGGAGGTGAAGAATTTTTTTAAAAGAAATGAGCAAAAGGCAACCCTTCCGTTTCAGGATAAGCCAGAGGGAGTGAATTCTGTTGGTCTTGACAGCTGCCAAGCCTTTCTGTTCTCTGCTGCTCTTTGGAGGCAGTTGTGTCCTGCTTGCCACTACCCTACAAGCCATCATGCAGATGGCACTGCTCATTCTCTTGTTTGACCGAATCACCTTGGCATGTTCTTTGACTGCTTCATTGAGGGCTCTCCTAATTTTCCACCTCCTCCTCCATACCTCATGGGGTCGACTCTACCGATCCTTGTGCTGACCAAGGAATTTATTCAAGGCACTATTAGGCTGCATTCAATTTCCAACAGATAAAATCAAGTTGAAACCAATATCTACACTAAGACTAAAAGAGGAGAGGGGCAAATGTGATGTCTGTATGGGGCTGAAGGCAACCCTATAATGATGGACATGGTGGAAACCATAGACTGCAGACCAAGCAGATATGGAAGTGTCTCAGGCTGATTTTAGCACTTACAAGTTGAGTCAGCTTCTCCCTGGGAAGTATGGGCTTTCTTCCCACGTTACACTCCGAAGTGTCTGGCCCATCTCAATATGCTCCAGTTTTTTTGTATTTTGATGATCAAGATGTTTTCACTACAAGTAACATGATTTAGATATGTGCAAAAATAAGACAGTTATCCTAGAGAAGTTTGGAGGCCAGGAGGAGGAGAAGGAGGGATTTGTGGGAAGATGTGAATCACAAGCTGCTTCCGTCTCTCTTCTTGACCATTCTCCCACACCGGGAACTGGCACAGGTATTTTCCCATGTACTGAACTGTTGGTAAGTAGTGAAAGTGATAGGTGAAGTACTCTTAAATTTCAAAGCCATTAGTAGGCAATGGAATGTTCAAATTTAAGATACCATGTCATTTTATTCATTCTACTTCTGGAGCCACGTGACCCATTTATTCCCCTTCCTTTCAGGTATCTAGGATGTTTGTCAAAGTGGATAAGCTCTGGGCAAGCCCTGATGGCCTAGTGGTTAATGTTTGGCACACTCCCCTTTGGTGGCCCAGGTTCAATTCCCAGGTGAGGAACCATACCACTTGTCTGTCAGTAGCCATGCTGTGGTGGTGGCTCACATAGAAGAAGTAGAAGGACTTACAACTAGAATATACGACTGTGTACTGGGGCTTTGGGGAGGAAAAAAAAAAGAGAGGGAGATTGGCAGCAGATGTTAGCTCAGGGCAAATCTTTCTCAGCAAAAAAAAAAAAAAGAACATTAAAAAAAAACAGATAAGCTCTGGCTTCTGAAATAACAGTGCTTGGAGGTAACATGTCCCTGAGGGAAGGCTCTAATCACATTTTTTATTGGAACTAGAGAGCTGAATCTATAAACCACTGAGTAGAAAGGAGGGATGCCCCAGCTTAACGTGGTCTCCGCCTGTTTAAAGACGTCCTTAGCCTTGCTGAGGAAGACCTGAATAAGCTCCAACTCTTAAACTTCTTTCCTTAGTCTTTCCTCTTCCTTGTCAGATCTCATACAATCCAACCAAGAAAATCATCTTTCTTCTTAACCCGATCAGAAAACTGACTCATCCACCTGGGTGAAGGAAACCAAAGTGAATGCCGGGAGGAGAACAAGGCACACCACAATGTTTGCCTGCTACGTGAAAAGAGAAGTGGATGTTCCCAGTGAGGAGGAGTTGGAGAGGAGCGTTTTCTCCAAACACAGTGTCTTTGGCCCTGGTCATCTCCACCAGAGTTAACTGAAGTAGAGATTGCTTTGTCAAAAAAAAGCTCCAGAGCCAAATAGAGCAACTAGGAGAGGAAAGTTTTTACATAGCTGATTCTCCAGAAACAGCTGTCCACCATGGTCATGAGGGGGCTGCTCTGAGCCTGGAGAACAAGCTTTTCTTGTGTCTTTCCAGGTGACCATAGCTACCCATCCTTCAGACTCAGCAAGAGGCCCTGTGGACCTCAGGCCTCTCCTCTGTAAGACATGGCATTTGGACGAGAGCAGTATTTCTGAAGTTATGTTCTTCAGAGCAGCAATCCTACCAGACGCTTAGTGAAAAAGGGGCACAAAGATTACGAGATGTGGTGGGAATCAGAGACCTTCCTCTGCTGTGTAACAAAGCCAAACAATTTAGGAAAGTCACTGAAACTTTGAAGCTTTGGCTTCTTTTTTCTGAAAATGATTTGGGTGATGAAAATTGAACATTAATTTCTCTAAGGCCCCTTCATCTTAGACTTTCGTGTCTCTAAAATGTCATCATTGGCTCTATACAAACAAGTTTTGTCTGTGTCCTTGGGTGAGAATAAAATGTTCTCTTTCTAAGAGAGATTGGCACCTTCAGTGTATGTGTTTGCTTTTTGGATTCTTCTCACCAAGAAAAGCTGAGCCCAGGCATTCAGGGAATATGTAGGCAGACATTGGGTCATTTCAGGAGATAGCAAAACATCCTCCACATTGTCTCTTATTATAAAATGGAAAATAGGGAGTCGACTCAATTCAAGAAGTGTTTATTTACTTCCTCCTGTGTTCAAGGCTCTGAGTCAGTTCTGATCACGCAATCTTGTGTTTTCAAAGCACTTCAAATGATTTTAAACAATGCCAACATGAGTTAGATTATAGGATCTTCAGAGACGTTCTGTAAGGGGATCCGGTGTTCTGACTCCGATTTTACCCATGAGGAAACTGAAGCCTGGGTGCATGAAGTGGCTTTCCCAGGTCCTGGCCCTGGTGAATGGCCAAGCCAGGGCTGGCCTCCAGGTTACCCGCTTCAAATCCACTGTGCTTTCTACGTTGCTACCCCCTCTTTAGATAACCGTTAGATGCCTGTCTGGGAAAGGAGAGTTTATAGGATGATGATTCACCTTCAAGCTAAATTTGGGCCAGCCAGTCTTTTATACTCTTACTGTTGTTGCTTTGTATTAAAAAGAAAAAAAAGTTGTTTTGATTTGTTTTATTTTTCTAAATGGATCCACTTGAACAGAGTTTGAATTATTCAAAATGACTCAATTCCACCCCAAGTTTCCTTAATAACTAAGGATCAAAGACACTTGGAATGCAGAGGCTTGGAAAATGGAAGGCAGATAATCCATAGGTAAGCAGGAACCTGGGGCGGGGCCTGCCACAGCTGGCCACTTTAGCACTGACACAAGAACTGAACTCGTTAGTCTGATAAACGTCACAGCCACCCAAAGAAGCAGAAGCAGAGGGAGGGTCTGCTCCCCCCGGGTGACAGATAGAAACCCAGAGACCGAGGCTCTCTAAAGACAGAGGAAGCTGATAACAATGCCAGTGATTACAGTTGAGACTTCTGCCTAATACATACCCCAACTTCATTTCCAGAAATGTTTTGCTTTCTCTTTAAAAGCACCCTGAGCCTTTAAAAATGAAAACAAACCTCTTCGCTCCACGCAGGTGTGCATGTGGCGGCACACGCACAGACACACACACACACTCACAGTCATTTAACAAGGATGAGAGGGCATGATCCCAAAGGCTTTCCAACCTCCTGTCCAAGGAGAGTTCCCAGCCAGCCTAATCACTCTGGCAACAGCACACCTGAGCATTTCCCTCTTGGCACAAAGGAGAAGGGAGGGACTGGGAAGCTAGTTCTGTCAGACAAATAGTATCTGAGGCTAGAAATAGCCAGTAGATGCTCTCCCATGTAAGGGGCCTTGATAAGCAAGTTGGGGAAATCATCTATTCAAAGGTTCAAATGTGGCTCGGCCACTGCTCTGAAGTAGCTAAGTCGATCGATACTGTCTGCTCTTCCTCCAATTTTTTCAAATAATAATAAAATTTGAAAATGATGATAATTACGTGTTCTGTACCCTGGATAGGGGAAGACTACAGTGAGGCATATTTTCTAATGTAATTAAGGCTTTCAGCTGATCCCTCCCAATTGCAATTGTTATTTCAAAAGTGAATTAATAAATCATGTCCAGTCTGCTTGGAATAAAAATTTGTCTGGAGTATTCTTGTTGCAACCTGCAAATTCTGATTCTGAGTAGGAAAAGAGAAGGTGGGTGAAACTTCGATTAGATGGGCCCGTGCTGAGTCCCAACCTGGGATAAACTTTTGGGGAGAAGGTTTCAGCAAAGACATCTGGAACCATTTCTAAGCTTTATTGCAAACAATATGCAAATATCCTGTCCCCTCTATTCGCTTATGGTTCCTCTGCTAAACTCCAAGCAATTAATGCTGACTCTTGGATGCCCAGGGGACTCTGATCTCCTGTGGTTTCCACAGAGCACTTTAGCTATCATGATGAATTAGTGTAAGGCCTGGTAATGCACCTTTGAGTATGTGAGGCCTTTTAAGGCTCTCGCAGGTCAAGCCTGTGGCTGTATATTTTCCTTTGGCAGAACAGAGACTTTGATGGCATGCAAGGTTGCATTTCAATTCATCACAGGTTCCAGATTCCCAATGTCCAGAATCACCATTCTGCTTCTCTGGAGAGAGGATGTTTCAGGATCGTGATGACTCAAGGTAAGTATTTACCAAAAAGGCCTGACAGGGGCACTTTGCATGCTTGGTGAGAGTGATGTGTCAATTCAGAGAAAGGGTATCATTTTTCTTTTTGTTCAAACACATAGTGGGTGCAAAACCCAGGTCGGGGCATCACTCATTTGAAATATTGCTGGACCTGGGTGGGTCCTGGCCAGGAGGACCTCTGCTGATCTCCCTTTAAAAGAAAAGGTGGGAAGACAGTGCCCATGGCCTAGAGGCCTCCTTGGTCAGCGTTATTTACACAGGTGGGTGATAGAGTGAAGAGATACTGAAATGAGAGCCTCAAGGCATGGTACCTAGTGATAACTCCACACTAGCTGTTTGGGCTTAGGTAAATGTTTTATTTCTTTTGGATATTTATTTCCATTGCTAAAATGAGAGAACTGCAGGACCATTTTGTTGGTGTCTTCCAGGAATAAATTATGGTGGCTCTGTTTTTCTCAGCAGTGTATTTTTCCTAGTCTGTGATTTGTGTTCGGTACAGAGAAAGGCATCAATGATAGAGACTGAAAGATGCACCACACTCTGCCCCACTTCAGCTCCTCATCTATTTCGGTATCTGTCTTTCTAATGCCCAGTACTTTCCTAGCTGTGTGACCTTTGGGAATTTCCTTAACCAATCTGAATCTCTGTTTCCTACCCATAAAGTGAGACGATAGTAGAGCTTACCTTATAGAGTGGTTGTGAAGATTAAACTAAAAAAATGCACAAAGTACATGAGAAACATTCAGAAAGTGTTAGATACAAATGATATCTACAGATTTATCATGCTCTAGGACCTGCCCTGTACATTCTTGCCTCTGTATTCCTGCTCATTGTATTACTTTCCTATGGCTACTAATGTACCATACACTGAGTGGCTTGTACAACAGAAATTTATTGTCTCATAGTTCTGGAGCCTAGAAGTCTGAGATCAAGGTGTAGACAGGGCCACGCTCGCTTTGAAAGTGCCAAGGAAGGATCTGTCCCTGGCCTCTCTCCCAGCTCCTTGCAGTTCCTTGGCTTATGGCAGTCTAACTCCAATCTTCACTTGGTGTCCTCTCTATGTGTGTGTGTCTGTATGCCAATTTCCCATTTCATAAGGACATCAGTCCTATTGGATTAGGGGACCACTCTACTACAGTATGACTTCATCTGAACAAATTACATCTATAATGACCTTATTTCCAAATACTGAGGGTTAGGACTTCAACATATGAATTTCAGGCAGATGCAATTCAATCAGTAACAATCTCATCCTCTGTCTGTAACCAAACATCTCTTCTTTTCTGCAACTTCTAAGCTTCTATTGCTTCTTTGAGACACAGGTTAACTTCTTAAGCCTTCTCTGCCCATGCCCGTCTTGGGTCAAAGAGGTTCTTCCTTCTTCAGCAGTCTAAGAGGATTTATTGTCTGGATCTCTTACTTGAAACGTATTTTTAAGTCTCCACGTATGGATAATTGTCTTTATTCTATGTGTATTTTATACCTTTAACTAGAGGAGAACACTGTATATAGTTGTACCTTCCCTAATTCCTATAACATGTCATTGCAAAGAGTGGAAACTTAATAACTACTCTCCATTAAGATAACAAACAGTTAAAGAAAATATTCAGAATAAAATCATTGCAAATTTTGTATAAGTCTAATGAAAAATACGTTTTCATCCTTCCTAACTAGTCTACATACATAATGACCTTCAGAAACTTTCTGACCAAGATTATTGTGAAGATGTCCCATCACATTGGAATCTGTTTAGACATCTTGTGCCTCCAGGTGGCCACTTGGATTCAACCTATGGACACAGTACTACTAAGTTCTTGGTTGAACCCTCACTGTATAAAAGAAGCTGCCAAGAAGTTCAAGCGAATTGAATAGTCCAATTGAATAGTTCAATATTCTGCCACTCAGCATCGAGTTTCTCTTGTGTTTATTATGGCTCTGACTTGGTTCTGATAATTAGGCATTGTATTCCTAAGAGCTAGTCTTCTGAGAGCCCCAACTGTGGTCTGTGGTGACTCCTCAGTGATGGGAGAAGTCCTGGGAACCATGTGATGCATGGTCTCTATAGGCCAGGACCTCGTTCTGGCTGGCTTGAATGCTCACCCTCTGCCGCCTCACAGGACTTCCATGATCCAAAAGGCCACTCCCTGCTACTGCTGAAGTACTTGTCTGATACCAACTTGCTGCCTGTGTTCTAGATTCCAGGATACTAATATTTCTGATAAATTCTTCTAATACTAGGTTCTACCCAACTCTTGGAACAACCCAGGCACCTCCTACATGGACTTCTTATTTTGCCAGAGCCTCCTCTCAGGAGATTCCCGCATGCTCTGTATTTTTCTTTAACAGTGAGGGTCTGTTTTCATTTCCAGGCTCATGCATCTGTGCAATTTAACCATGTCACTCTCAGGCTAGTTCTAAGAAATGGCCTAAAGATGTCCCAGAGCCCCTAAATGCAAAACAAAAACCTGATATTAGTCATCTTTTGATGATGTCCTGTCCTTTATTGGTCCAAAATTCATTATGTTAACTTTATAATCCCCCCCAAAAAGTGACCGGTCCTTTAAAAGTAGTACTTGTGGACTAAAACAGTAAGCATGAGCTGAAAAGCAAAGTGCATTAGAGCAAATGTGATGACTCTTAAGGTCGACCAGAGCTCTGAGTTTGAAGAGGTCATGGAAGCTGAGTCACAGGGATTTTGTTGCAGTGATACAGCAGAAGATGCTGCAACCTGCAAAGTACCAAAATTTCTGATTGGTCATAATACAGGTTTGGGAAATGAAGGAAGCTGGGCAGCCACCATCCTCTTGTTTGTGTTTAATTTAAATTGGAATCAAGTGCTAAATAGACTGAGCGAGAAAAGCCCTGCTAGCTCATACACATGCTCACAGGAGGTATTGGTTGGGCAGCACTGTTTAGTGGGAAAACCTTAACACCAAGTCAGCCTAATGCTTAGCTCTAAAGTATTGATCCTTACAATATCAAAAGCTGCTGAGAAAGAAGCCATGTGAGAGCCGTGTGAGAGCTGGCTGGCCATCCTTAACAGAGGCAACTAACAAGGATCACAAAACAGGAGTAACATTTACCAATAGATAGTCAGCCACCTAAAGTAGCCTAATGAAGTGTTTTACTTTAAGCCCCTGCTTTAAATTAATAGTTTGCTTCCCAAAGACTTTGTCTACTACAGAGATACAGATGGAGACATAGAGATAGAGAAAGAGGTATATAGATATCTGTATATCAGAAAAAGCATTTAGACAAACTCCATAGACACATAAAAATGTCATCTTGATGTTTAGAAAAACATACTGGCTCTTCGACAAACTTAACAACAATCCAGACTGAAAATTTCTTTGAAAGATGCCTGCTCCCCAATAATGCAACATCGTTAAATGGCAGCTATCTCAAGCCAGGGGAGAGTGGAAAATCCTCTGAGGATGTGGCCCGTCCAACAGACGTGAAGAAGATCGTGTGATAATGCACAGTCCCACAGGGATTCACAGTTCTACACCAACATGGAGTGGAGAAACCCAGCCACATCCCCTACATGCTGACATAATGGAGCCTTTCTTGTCTAGTCAAAAGAGGTAGAGGCCTAAGGAAGCCTCAGGGCGAGCCAAGACCTTGGGGAGAAGCTAGATGAGAACAGGTGAGAGACAGTGAATGAGCGCTGGCTTTAATTTATAACAAAGCCGGGATGGGAGGAAAATGGAAAATATCAGTAGGCTCCTTCAATTATGTTTATGACTTTCTTCTTTTGTTTTTTGAAGCTGATTGATCGAAAATTCCTCTGAGCCATTTAACAAAGCATTGCTTACATTAGGCTTGGGAAAAATACCAAAGAGAATAGCACTTTGATTCCACTAATAACCTCTTACCTTATTAAAGTAGAAATTTTAAAAAATATGATTACCTCTCTGCCAGACTTCTGACTTACTCATGTTTTGCTGTCTGCCATGTGTAAAGTGCGCCCCGACACTGATACAAGATGTTTTTAGCTGCATTAATGTAGATACAGGTTTAGTTGCATGATCAGAAAATCAAAAGCAACATATAAAAATTTCATTTTTCTCCAAGGTAAAAAGATATAAGTTTATTTCTGTCCTGTATGGCACTCTGAGGCAGGTATGGGTTGCCACTTCATGAGGTCACCCAGAGCCAGAATGGTACTCTGTGCATTAGAAGCCCAGGTTGCTTCTCAGTTGTCACTTGCCATCTCTAGGGTGTTACTCTTGTTCACAGTCCCAGATGATTTACCACCACATTCCCCTTCAGTCAGCAGGAAGGCAGAAAAGGGGAAGATGTACATCTCTTTTCCTTAAAGACACACCCTAGGAATTGTATGCATCACTTTCCCCAATATACGATTGGTCAATATTTAGTCACATGGCCACACTTCATTGCAACGGAAACTGGGAAAAGCAGTTTTTATTTCAGGCAATCATATGGCCAACTGAAAATTGAAGTCTCCTTTTATCTTTCATTTTCAGTAGTTTGATTATGATGTACCTATGCACATTTTTCTTCATATTTACCCTGCTTGGGATTTTCTAAGATTCTTGATTTTGAAAATTTATATCTTTTGCTAAACTTTGGAACTTTTCAGCCATTATTTCTTCAAATGGTTTTTCTAGTCCATTCTTTCTCTTCCTGGACTCCAGTTGTAAGTATATTTGACTTTTGTTATTACATTACCCACCCCTGCTACTGCTTAGTTTTTGTCTTTTATTCTCTCTCTTCTTCAGATTGAATAATTTCGATTGACCTGTCTACAAGTTCACTGTCTAGCCTTAGTAGTCTACATTCTTCTGTTGAGCCCATTCAGTTACATTTTTATTTCATATATTATAGTTTTCCAGTTCTACATTCTCTGGTTCCTTTCTAAGTCTTTATGTCTCTGATGATCTGCCCTATCTTTTGTGCATAATTATAAATGTCTGTTCTAGCATCCTGGTCATCAAAGCATTGTTTTCCATGGATTGTCTTCTATCTCAAAAGTGGGTAAAATTTTCCTGGTTCTTTGGGTGTCAAATAATTTTGAATTGTATTCTTAACATTGCAAATATTTCGTTATGAAGACATTAGATTCTATTGTAGCCCTTCAGAGAAGATAATTGTTTTTTTTGTTTTAGAAGGCAATTAAGTTGGTCAGATTCAAACCAAGAATTCTTGTCTCTTGGGCTACAGGTAAAATACCAGTTGAGTTCTTTAATATTTAGCTGGACTCTATTCTGCCCATGGATGCTTCAAAGTAAAGCTAGAGATCTGGGCAGGCTTTACACAGAAATTGGAGTTCCTTCTTTTTGTAGTTCTCCTTTCTGGGGTGTACCTCTACTTTCCACTTGCTACATTTTCCTCAAACTCTTTCTCTGTTCCTTTATGTCAAAAAGTCTGTAGATTTTCTATCAGAGTTTTAAGTGCCTTCCTCAGTACCAACTGTGGCTTGCCCTTGTCTAAAAACCACAAAAAAATTTGGCAAATCAATCTGCCATTCTCTTTTTCATAGCGTCAGCTCCCTCCAGAATTTTCCTGCTTTGTTCAATCTCCAGTGTCTTTCAGTCATTGCCCGTGTATTTTGACCATAGTTTATAGCTGTTATCTGTGAGAGGACTGGCCAGTAGAAGTTTACTCAGGCAAACCGGAAATGGAAACACACCTGAAGTTTTAACTGGAAGAAAAGGGGAGCATACTTATTGAGGGATAGCTAGCAGTCTCTACTTACAATGCCCTTCCCCACATTTGTGCTTCTGTGGAACATTCTCTTACTTTTGTATCATACTCAACTTTTCAAAGAAATTTACCATTGAGTACTTCATGATGAGACAAAAGGCTTGTTTTGTGATGCATGTGTTTCCTAAATTTGGTATATAAACTAATTATTTTTTAAATAAAAATTTTGAGTTTTATCTTGCATATTGCAGTGGGTTAGCCTAGAAAATGCAGTTTCTTTCTAATACTCAATGATTTGACTGTTTAGGTTGGATAAACTAGCTGATAATCCCATTCTCAGAGCCAGAAGCCTTTCTACCTGTAATCAGCTCTAAGCATAACCAGAGATTAAAGACTAAGACTCTTGATGTTCCTAACATTAAAATGAAATAGAAAGGCTAAGAGCAAATATTAGTTCTCCCACTTAATGGCATATTGTTAATAGTAGTACATCAAATAAATCAGCCAGATAGCATTGGCTGCCTACTATGTATTGAGTGTTGTGTTATGTGGGATATAAATGCATGTGTTACTGGATTGTCACTCTGAAAGAATCTACGTTCTTCTTTGAGAAATTGACAATATGTTTTCATTTTTGACCTGCAACCACAGACAGGATAAGTTATTATAAATTTCAATTTTCAGGAGTAAAAGCACAATCTAGTACTCAGTGTGATATTTGCATATATCCTAGAGAATTCATTTCCGCCTTCCTTCCTTCTTTCCTTCCTTCCCTCCTTCCTTTCTTTTTCTTCCTTCCTTCCTTCCTTTTCTCTGTTGTGGGAGTTGCAGGAGGTAGGCAGGTGGAAGTTTGAGGCTCATTTTCATAAGAGCTATGAAGAGGAGAGATAAAAATGACATAAATATTTCCTAGTGAAATGTCTCTATCTTACTACAGATTTAGGAGCTTGTCTCTTTCTTGGTGGGACTTTTCCAAAGTACAGAAAATTGAAGAGAAAATTATTAATTTTATTTCAGATAAATATCGTTGAGATTTTACGATAGAATAAATAGTAAACCACAGATATAAAAAATGTAGAACAAATAGCACATCTCTGTTTTTCAAATGTCTTTAGTCCAATGATAATCTAACTTTAGGAACTGGAGGACGGTAAAGTAGTGTCAGGTAATTACAAATCTATAAGCGCAAAAACAACAAAAATGTATGAATAACTAAATGTATAAGTGGGAGTCTGAGAATTTTAAATGTTAGAAAAGTATCCATTTTCAAAGAGAAACAGGACCCATTGCACTCAAGTATGGCCTTTTATTTGGCATAGTCAGGAAATAAGTTCTAATTAATAAGAATTGAAAACGTAGATTTTTTCAAAGAATTTGTAAAAATAGGGAGCATGTAGCAAAAAAAAAATGAGATTTATTATTCATTCATGATTTGAAACTACTTCTTGACCCTGTAAATCAGTGATCACTCTCTGGAGAGCCGGATCGTGGAGCAGTTAAGAGGTGGGATGTTAGATCCTCTTTTGCAGATTGTAAGGTCTGTTATTTGGAGCAAGTTACTTATGAAATTAGTGCCTTAGGGTCTTGTTCCTCTGTAAAATGGGTTTAATAAACCTATCCCATTGGGTTGTTATGAGGAGTAAGTTATTTAATAGATATAAAGAAATAAGAACATATCTGGGACATAATGAGGGTTATTTCAGTGTTAGCAACTATTACTATTATAATAAATGATACTGGAGCAGGATTACTTTTGTTTTAATATACTGGAGCTCCATTAAAAACCTTTTTACACTAACATCAATTAATATATGTAGTATTTGCTTTGTGTAAAGCAGACTATAGGCCATTGATCTGAAGAAAGCATCAGTTCTAAGATTTTCTCCATCATTGATTGGCTATATGTCTATTGGCAAGACCCTTTACATCACACGAGGCCTATCAGATTCCTTATCTGTAAAATACTGAACCTAAAGTTATTAGCAGGTAGGGTTTGTATTTTGCTCACCAGGGCCTAGCATAGTGCTTGAAACATAATGTTATTAAATAATGGTAGTTGAAATAAAGAATAACTTTACCTGCGTGAATATGAGACACTGAATGAGATGTTCTCTTGAGAGTCCTTGCAATTCTAAAATTGATGAATACTTAGTAGACATTTCTAATGGATAGAAAGTAAATTTGACTCTCATTTTCCATAGTGGTGATTTTCAAAATATAATGTGTTAATCTTTATGAATCAACCATCAGCTGATGATGAGCATTTAAGTATTTTCTGGTATGAGAGCTGAGTCTCAAATGGTATACAATATCTTTCTTAGTCCTCTTGTTACAAAGATCATGGCTAGATATAAAGGTGCATTTTGTGGTCCAGAAACAGAGTCTATTCTATTGCAGATCTAATGAGCCCAAGCAAGATTTTAATGTCATTTCATGTTGCATCTTCAAAGCTTGAGATGCTGGCCCCTGATACAGGAATACTGGTGCTCTTAGCCATTACTGATGGCCAGAAAAGACTAGATCTCCTGCGCTGAGATCATGTACGTGCTGACCAATATTTGTGCTGGGGTCAGTCTGAATAATATGCTTGACATGCATGTGTATGTTTGCAAACACACACATACACACAATTTCTCATCAATGTGTAAACAAAAATGCAAGAGGACTCATTCCCCTATCTAGAAAAAATATAAACTTGCTCATTCTCAAAAATTGAGTGATGATTCCAGACCTAAGAGAAAACTAGGAAACAGCAATAGAGACACACTTTATGCAATAAGATGCTTTAAATGTAGTGGTTTTATTCTTTGGGCCTATTCTAGATATACTGATAATGAGAAGGCTTATGGGTCTTAGAAGCATTGTTACTCCCAACCGTGTGATTGAGGAGGTGGGCAGGTGAATAGTAGGGAGAAATGTGGAGTGTTTTTCTTGCTCATTCATATGTTTACTCATTTATTTGTACATTCAATTGTTCATTATTTACTTATTATTCTACCTATTCATTCCTCAAAATATGAGTTGGATGTAACCTCATCCTCTCCTAGTGCCCTTAAGAACTTTATAGAATAGTAGAACGTGAAGTTGGATGATGCTTGTGTGATTTTTCTGAAGTTTCAATGAGTATCTTGAGCTAAACCTCGATATACGTCCTATGAAGCCATTAAGAAGAGTGATTTAAATGGCCACTTCTTAAATTGGAAAGATGGTATTAACACACACTTAAACAAAAATATACATAACAGCAGATTTTCTATGTGGTCGGATTAAATTTTTTTCTTTTACTTAGCTCATTTGCATTTTTGACAATTAACATTTTTAAACACCTTAATTTTTTTTGTTAAAAAAGTCACGTTCAAGGGGCTGGCCCCGTGGCCGAGTGGTTAAGTTCGCGCGCTCCGCTGCAGGCGGCCCAGTGTTTCGTCGGTTCGAATCCTGGGCGCGGACATGGCACTGCTCGTCAGACCACGCTGAGGCAGCGTCCCACATGCCACAACTAGAGGAACCCACAACGAAGAATACACAACTATGTACCGGGGGGCTTTGGGGAGAAAAAGGAAAAAATAAAATCTTTAAAAAAAAAAAAAAAGTCACGTTCAAGATGGAGCCATAATTTCATGCTTCAACATATATCCTCTATTTTAAATGCATTAAAAAATAAGTAATAAACAATTTTAAAAGTTTCCATAAAGATAAGACATGTTACCCAGAGGACATGACAGGGTTTTTTGGCTTTGTTTTGTTTTTTGACAGCAGGCTTTTATCAGCAACAATAGAGGCCAGAGGCTAGAAGATTCTCATTTTCAATGAATTGATGGAAATTAACTCTCAACCTTAGAATTTTATGCCTAGCTATAGTATCGATCAAAAATAAGGACAAAATAAATACCATTTTTAGACATACAAAAACTAAGGGTAATTTTTCTCACACAGGCCCTTGTTAAAAGGATAAACATATGTTTCTGCAAAAATAAAATAAAATATAGCATAAGAAAGGTTTAGAGGGAAAAATTACACTGTGAAGAGCACAGAAATTGATTGAAGATATCAGAAAGCTTAAGTTTATATTGATTGCTTTTTTAAATCCTCATTTTTAGGTTAACATTAGTAAAATTATGACTCTGAACAATAAAATCAGGAAGAGTGGGATGTTTAATGAGTAGCTAAATTGTGGTAAAATTATTCTAGTATTTCAGAAAAAAATAGAAAAAATTGAGTTGCAGTAGATATATTTAAAAATTATAGTCATGTAAATGTTTCAAAATTAATGGCACTCATTAAATAAGCTGAAATGTAATCCATATATTCCAAATCAGCACAGAAAAAAAAAAGTATACAGTGAAGTTTGGAGAGAAATATACAGAAGGTCTCCAATCTAAAAGAAGGTTGAAAAGAACAAGAAAAGGAAAAAGGCAGTAAACAGCAAACATAATATATGATGGTAGAAATAACTTAAAACATGTCAGTAATCATAGTAAATGCAAATGGTATGTGCAAATGCACAGTTAAGTGCATAAACTCCTACACTGAAATACAGAAATTATCAGATTAGGTTAAACAGACAAAATTACGTTACTTGAAGTAGAGCTCCTAGACAAAGCCATATTAAGAGGTTAAAGATGAAGGGGAGACAAAAAGATGTACAACGTAAATACTAACCAAAAGGAAAGTGGTAGCAATATTAATATAAGACAAAATAAAATTTAAAGGAAGAAAGCCCTAATAGATTTAAGAAGCCTACATATTAACAATGAGCACTCCACCAAAAAGATACAGCAACCACGAAGCTTATTCGCCCAACAGCATAGCTAAGAACTCTGCAAAAGAGAAAAATACTAAAGTTGCAGACACATAGTACAGTGTTTTGTCCAGCCAGGCTTATGGACAAAGTTCCCAGTTCTAGAAGTTCACAGAGCCTGGAACCAGCTTGCTTGCTCACCTGTAGAGAGCGTGGATCCTGGGGTTGGAAGGAGAGAAAATTTTTTCAGCCTGATCCTTATGCATAAAATCTATTCTCCAATGTAGGATATGGATGGGGTGAGACAGCGAAAGGAATAGAGAGAAAGGAAAAGAAGGGAAGGAGGAGGACAAAAGGAGAGGTGGATCATACAAGCAGATGAAAACATAGTTTTCATGAAGCTGCTTAAGCATGCTCTTATAATCCCTGCTAATGCGTCCTGCCATAAAGGTGAATTTATCCCTGCTGAAGAGAACAGCTGATAGTTAGGGGATGTCTGGCTGGGGAAAGCATGAAATGTTTAATCAGGACATGCTTGGTATTGGATACAACTCATGACACTCTTGGCCTTGCCAGATGTTCATTTCCCTTTCCTTGCCCTTCTCTCCATCTGAGCTGCACTCAGTTAAAAGTGTCTTCGGAATGCAGGCTCTGAGGCATTAGCAATGGGCTGTCATCTTTGGTAAAATACATGCAGAATGTATGGTTGGCCTTCTTCCATTGAAGTTCAAGGCCCCTGCTAAAAGAACACTGCCCAGACCAATTTCAGAGTCCCTTCGAGTTCGCTTTATAAACTATCACATCAAAGAAAAATAGACAACTCAGCTGAAAATGAAATCAAAGCTGGCCTGGAACATAGATATGGACTTGGAAGGTCAAGTTGATATTAAGCCAGCAGATGAGTTTGGTTTCTGGAGAGCAGAGGTGGGTATCACTGTGTCTGGGGACTATCTATGTTCAGAACACATAGCTTTTTCTCCCAACCACTTTGAGATGTCCAGGCGTGCAAATATATGCCCTGGTATCCCCCAGACATCATTCAAAAAATACTGGGGTAACACCACTACAGAGAAATGGAGCCTACAAACTTTTGTTGGGGCCTGACCAGACCACTGCAGTGTGTAAAACAACTTTAGCAAAACCTCCACTTTATAGATAAGAAGCTCAGAGAGGTTAAGTGACTTACTCAAAAACACTCAAGCTGGTTGTTTAGTAACAGACCTAGAACTAGAACTCCCAGACCAAGGCTCTTTTCTACATGACTGATGGAATCTCCTAAATCACAAGAGTGGCCAATGGGGGAAAAAAATCATAGTGATGCAGCTTGCTAATTTACCTGATCCTCAGAAAGACATTCAGGTAATGATTGGACCAGACTCATTTGGTGTACACATCCGTTCACATCCTTGCCTTGTGACAAAGCAAGTAGTGAGTGCATGCTGGGGTTAAGTGCTCCATCTGAATATGATTCATTATGTCAATAAAGCAGTTGGCTAATGGTTTTAGTTTTGAAATGAAGTCTTTTGAACTTTACAACCAGCTTCAGTGACTGATTCAAAAGACCCTTGATAGCATTTAAGAGTTAAACCATACTTCAAAAGTTCTTAATGTTCAACCAGAAATATAGCACAGGCATTGGATCGTTCTGATTCTGGTTTGGGTTCCTTCTGAATGGGAAGATGTTTAGCAAGAAAGCCCTTAAAAGCTTATAGACTTTGCTTTCACTATTGAAATGCAAGCCAGACATAGAGCCAAGTCAGCAAAATAATGATTACTGCAAATGGGTGTGCTAAGTTGGGTTGTTAGCAATTTATCCAAATTAAGAGTTGAGGCTTTATCATAATCACTAGAGAAGTATGCCATTCACGGCATCATTTATTTTCACATGTGATACTCATCCTAATTTCTAAGTTTACCACCATCCCCTTCCAAAATATAAACATATACTATACTCATAGCTCACTTTAAAGAGTTCTCTCAAGTTAGAAGGTAAAATAGAGTACAACATTTTTTTCTTTCAGAAAGGCTTCCAAATTTTGAATTTTTATTTTGATCTTAAAAGTCTTTGGGCATTTCCTCCTTCTCAGTATTTTATTATTGTACATAATATCAGTTAAAAGTCAATGACAGCACACTCAAATAGGATGAATAAAAAAAGCTTAATAAGGGCACATTTAAAAGGGTAGCGATATGGGAAACATAAAGGATTGTGTAATACTTTGGAGCTGGCGATGGTTGGGATCAATTACCACTCCTAAGACTGAATGAGGAAAGGGAGGAATTGGTGACAGAACCCAAAAAGGGTGGCCATAGCTGGAGGGAAGGCTGTCTAACAGGAGCTGTGATCTTCACCGAGAAACACAGTCAACCTACAGCGACTCAGCGGGATGGGCAGTGAAGAAACAAATACCCACACCACTCTGGTCTTGTCTTTAGATCTCCTGCTAGCGCTTCCCATTAGCCAAAAGCAACTATAAGCCAGACGGTGAGGAGTACATTGTAGTAGTCCACAGGTCAGAGTTCTCTGCCCAGAGCAGGGTGGAGAGGTGTGGAGAGTGGATCTGGGCAGAGGGCGGGGGTGGAGTGGGGGTCGTATGGGAACTATGCAGTGCACAGATGCTGGGCTTTTTTTCTTTTTACATCCGAGTCACTTTAAGTCCTTTAAATTTTTCTTGGCATTAGAATTGGTGTCTTGAGGAAACTACAGAATCACTTTTCTTGCAAGTCATTAAAAAGTCAGAAAAGTCAGTGCTGGCCTCTAGACTAGAGCATAAAAGAAATCAAGCTAAATGCATTCACAGATTTGATTTTTTGGGTCTTTCCCTCTCGGTTATCTTGAGATTTTCCTTTATTTCCCTTCAGTAACCTTCCTAAATTGGTGACTAGAAGGGCCTACTCACTAGTGCACATGAGCTCTCCTCAGAGAGGAGAAAAGGCAAGGCCAATTTACAGGGTATTTCTGCCAGGCAGAATGAGAGATAAGCTTTCCTTTTCTAGGGGAAAACCATAATAGTAATGGCATCTGTTGCCCTGTCTTAAAAGCATTGGGAGGATCCGGAAGCCAGAGGACTCTAAGATCACCAGCCCCTTAGAGTACGTATGTCAAGTCTTTCGATGTCTCTGAGGTCAATGTCAAGAAGTGAGAGGCAGATTTGAGTCTGAAACAAAAGCCAGTTTACTAAAAGGCAAATTAAGGAGGGTAGGCTGGAGAATGATCAGGGAGTAAGAAGGGCCTCAAAGTGCTGGAGAGTGGGAAGAGGAGAAAGATAATGTTGATGCTGAGGCTGAGGAGAGGGGACTGAGTTAGTCAGCAGGTCCCTGAGCTTAGCCCCATAGTGTGGTAGTTTATTGCTATGGCTGCCTTTTCAGCAGTGTTTCCATGCAACCATGTCCTTGCTACCCCTAACATGTAGCTTCTTGAAATTTGATGGTTTGCATCGACCTGAATAACGACTTATATACTAGAATACTTGGAACACTAAATAAATGTTCTTCAGAGCTGACGCTGTATGAACAAAGGGCACCAAAAGGACAGTCAACTCACGAGGAAAGGAGAGGTCTAGTAGCTTAATGAGTGGAAATGACAAAATTTTCAAGTTGTTTTATTGCCTTTGCAAAAATACAACAAGGAAAATTAATTTTTTTAAAGTCTTACTGTGTCTTTTCATCTCATTGGGTAACTGTCGCAGATAGCACATGTTGTCCTGTATTCACTCTTTTCCTATTTCCTGTTCACTGAGGAGTGAAGCTCAACTTGGTAGACCGCTGCTCAAGCTGGAATGAGAAATGATGAACATATACCTTTTTCCTTCCTTGAATGCCAGCGCCACTCAGCCCATAAGATAGACAGGTGGTAAGTAAGCCGATGAAAAAAAATACATAACATTAAGTGTCATTAGGGAATTGCAAATTAAAACATAGGTAGGAAACTGTTCTGTATGATGCCACAATGATGGATACATGTCATTTATACATTTGTCAGATCTCACAGAATGTACAAGACCAAGAGTGAAACCTAATGTAAAATATGGAATTTGGGTGATGATATGTCAATAGAGGTTCAGTGATTGTAACAAATGTACCACTGTGGGACATTGATAATGGGGGAGGCTATGCATGTCTGGGGGCAGGGGTATATGGGAAATCTCTGTACTTTCCTCTCAATTTTGTTGTGAAACTAAAACTGCGCTAAGAAATAAAATTTATTAATTAAAAAAAGTGATATTACTTCAGTAGAGCCCAGAAAACTCTTCTTTATCAGAATCCTCTTCCCAAAATGATACACACATTCAGCAATTCTAAATACGTAAAGTAAAGCCAAAATAAGTTGCCCTTTTTTGAGAGGTTCCTCTAGGAATTTCATGGAACTGGTTCAAAGTCACTTATCTATTATTGTGTAGGTACTTCTGCTTTCCAAAAGAAGCAGGAGCCCTGGTTGATGGTACAAGAAATATCCTTTCTGAAGTGTTTTCTAAGGATTTGACCCAAATATTCAGTTTTATAAAATGAGAGAAAGACGGGGAAATAGGAAGGAAAAAAGTATTCTCTTGAGTTTCAGAAAGAGTTGTTCAGGTGAAGACATGGGGGAGTAAAGCCCAAGTCGCCTGGAGCAATAACACTGCGTGTAATAAGAGTGAGAGGAGAATGCCTTTCACTCAAAGGAAGTTCTTTTGGTCAGTTTCACAAGCTGGAGATCAGGAGTCAATTTACAAAGAAAAAGCTAAAAAAACAAACATTTGCAAGAATGGCGCATGTGGTGTTATGTGAATAAATGAGAATCACACAAACCTACTTTCAAATCCCACATCCACCATTTCCTAGCTCTAGAATCTTGGCCAAATTGATTAAATTTTTAGAAACTCAGATTTCTCAGCTATAAAGTGAGCGCAGTAATACCGGACCCAGATCACTTTTTGAGGATTGAATAAGAAAAGGTATGTTAACTCTGTAGTTGGTAGATTGATTGGTAAATAATTTGCCAATTTTTATTATGTTTATGATGATAAAATAAGAATTATTATAGCTCTTAATGATGATAATAATAATAATATTTTAATGTTATTACCATGATGACAAATTGTCTAAACACAATCTTCTTCATCAAGAAGTATATATTAAAATCCTACCATGCACTTAAAGCTTTCATAAAATCTTGATAGAACAAGTCTAAGACTGGGTCTTTCCATAAGGGAAATTGTGATATAATAGGGGAGAGAAGATGCACATGCAGGAAACAGAACAGAAAGTATGAGACAACATAATTAGGCCAATCTTGTAGTACAGACTCTCAGGTTCTCAATGCTAGAGAGGCTCAGAGAAGAATAAGATCAAAAGGACTGAAGTTTCAGGACTAACTTCAGGGAGCAAGGACCTTCACCTTAGGTGTGGCTTAGTGAGGCTCAGCGGGGGACATTCTTTGTGGTCATAACAACTGGAAGAGAGGTACCAAGGAAGGTAAGCACAGCTCCAGCATAAACAAAAGTCTGTGCGTGGGAGCTGTGGAGTCAGGCGAGAGAGGTGAGGTGTGGTAGCCCTGGGCTGAGGAAGAGGTGTGTCTGGACTTTCTGCAGTAGTGGTTAGGCAGCTGTTGAAAGTTATTTAGCAGCTGAGTGACCTGATAAGCACAATATTTAGGAAAGATCAGCCTAACCAAGTAAATGATGGAAAGCACAATGGCTGAAGTGGAGAAGACCAACTAAGAAGTTATAGTACCAAAAACATTCTCTTTTTATTTTAGAACTTTTTCTAAAGTTTGAATTCTAAAAGATGAGCATGTACTGTTTCTGTTATTAAGAGCAGTAGTTTTAAAAAGAAATGGACTATTAGAAAGCTTAGTCTTAAAGAAACATTTTTGTCTCTCTTGAAAATAGGTCAATTAAGTCAGAAAAGAAACAGCATGTTTTAGGTTTTTTTACCCATGCTGCTAGGAACCTCAAAACTATTTTTAATACAAATCTAGTGACTTTCTGAGAATAGGTTTTTGATCTTGTTCCCCCTCTTAGAAGCCACAGGCAATACAAAACGTAAAAACATAAAATTTCTTAAGCTTGTAGCCTGCTCCTCACAGGTTCCGTCATAGTGGAAAGCTGTTTACCTCCAGGAAATAAAGTATTAGCCAAATAGGATAGACTAGCTCCTATCCTATCTATCCTATCCTACTAGCTCTTATCCTATTCTTTAGCTATCCTACTGCTAAAGAAGGCTGTGCCTTTCATGGGAGCAGTAAGTCAATCAGCCTTTGCGCTAAACAGAGAAATGTTCCAAAGGAAAATGTTGGCAGAGCCCATCAAAGCAGAGTTGAAGAGGGAAGACAGCATATCAAGCTGATGGGAATACGATGAGTATTTACTCTAAGCCAAACTATACGCTAACAGCTTTCATTGCATTAACTCATTTAATCTTCAACCCAATGAGATAGGCATAATTATTATCCGGACTTTATCAGTTAGATAAACTGAGGCTTAAAGATTTTAAGGGTCATGTTCAATGTCATACAGCTAGTGAAAGGCAGAGCTAGGGCAATATGGCTTAGCGATTGATGTCGCTGCTCCAGGGTCAGGCTGTGTGCGTTCAGATTACTGCTTTCCCATATGTTAGTTGCATGACCTTCGGCAGGCAACTTGACCACTTTCTAAGTCTCAGTCTATTTATCTGTATAATGTAGATACTGATAATACCCATTTTATTAGGTTGTCATGAAATAATGCGTGTAATGGGTGGAGTGTTCATAGACACATAGTTGGTTTGGCCATAAATGCAGAACAGCAGGCTTGGTCAATTGTGGAGTTGCCTGGATCACAGTGCTAGATTCTGTTGCCTTTAAATGTTCATATCATCTCCTAATTCCCTTGATCTATTCTGTGATCGACAGTCAATCTTCTGAGAATGCAGCTTCTTTTCTGATGTGAAAGGATATGCTGGCAAGACCCGTGTGTCTGCCTCATTTACCTGATAGGTTATTTGCATGAAAGTTATATTCATAAGTCATCATTCCAGTTTTATTCATCACTCACTGACCTTTATTAGTATGGATTGGCACCATTGAGTCAGATACTGTCAAGATCCACTTTCTGAGCCTGAAAGTCTAAAGGTGAGACAATGGCAAGTGGGTAATTCACCAAGGGAAATCTGCTCTGGGGAGTCCTGTGAGGACTGCAGCAATGCCTTCCTTTGAGAGGCCCCCCTCTCGCTTCTTGTGAGACCCGTGTAAACATCTACAAGAGGCTATTGCAGTATCACAGGTGGACAAAACACCCAAATTCATTGAGATACCAGTGGAGTACTGAAAACTAAGTCTGTGTCACAAAACCAATTTCTCTCCATATGGCAGTACCCAGGTGGCTCCTTCGGAACCTCCTTTGGATGCTCAGAGGCCATGCCAAGCCCTGTGTCCCTTCCCCTCATCATTCACTGAGCCCATTCAGTGAAGAGCTTGTGCAACCCAGCGTTGAATAATTGGGACCTGTGGGGATTCCAGCTCCCTGGCCTAATATCATATACTAAAACAGCCTTTTTTCCCTTTTTAAATTCCCCTGTTTGTTGCTTCTGTCCTCTCTCCAGTCCTTTATTTATTCATTTTTTAATTGTATAATGTGACCAAAGAGTCCTGAACCCTATGCAGTAAAGAAATCTGAATTTTCTCACTGATGCATGTAAAATCTTAGATGCTGGATTCTGTGCCACGCTGCGCTCTGTGGGGATCAGGAAACAAAGGGGTGAAGGACAGTGGCTGTCTGGTGTCTTAATAAGATGCAGATCAGCCGAAGAGCATCAGACCATCAAATCCAGGGGCTGCTGCAACCGCACACCTTTCGTCAGGCTTGGAATGGGCCGAGATGGATTCGGGGCTTTATTGAAAGATCATACAGGATGACTGCAAAATCCCATTACTTGTTGATTAAGTATTGATTGCCTCAGTATTAACAAGCCAGCTAATATGAAGTGACCTCTGAGGCCAGTGGTTTGGGGGGAGGGGAAAGACAATTTACTAAAACAGGCAGGCAGATGAATAAGAGGGCTGGATTTGCTCTTGGCTTTTAGCTTCGGTTAAAATGTCACACTCGATAGTGCAGATCAATGCCCACTTTATTTCCTCACAGCCGTCTTATTACCATCATGAGGCTGCCTCCTTTGATGCTTTCTAATGACCCTCTGAACCGCCTGCTCAGCTCACCCTCTGCTTTCAACTGAAAGGAAAGCCCTCTCTGCCCCCTTGCTGCTGATGTAGAGGCCATGGATGTGAGGCTGGGCCAGAAGGACCAGCCAAGCCTTGTCTGGGGTCAGCAGTGCGATGATCACTGCGCTTTTCCCCTTGTCCTTTGCTTTCCTTTGAGTGTCTTCAGCATCAAAGCTCGTCTCCTCTTTCCACAATTCCAAATAATGTCGAGGCGATGAAACAAGAGGCTCTGCTCAAAACTCCCACCTGAGGCCACCATCTGGGTCAGGGGCTGGATGACTTCATTCTCGAGGAAGGAAACTCTTGCCTACTCCTTGAAATCTACCCCTCCCATCCAGAGATTGATGTCTTTGATAATGGCAAAAATAAGTAAATAAATAAATAACTCCAAAAAACACAATTCTCACTCACTTCAATCAAGCAAACTGATTTAAGAAGGCCTGTGGCAGGCACCAGTCAATGCAACCCCTCCTCTATGGAAATCACAGTTTACCTTTCAATCTATAAAGAGGAGCTTTTGTGAACATGCCGTGCTCTTTTATGGAGGTGTTTGGCTTCTACATTGCAAAATACTCTGCTGACTACTTAGTCTAGCTTTCTCTGAGCATAAATATTTGATGTGCTGGCCAGTGTAGGGATTTGTCAGTGTTCTCCTATTGGCCAGAGGTCTGACTCCAACTTTCCGCATCAGAAAGAAAATAGAGAAATGAGTCTAGTGAAAAACTTTCTCCTTGGCAAACATACTCAATTGGGCTCTGAAATGAAAAGATTTCCAACACTGGATGGCTAGAGGGAAGAAGGAGAGTACAGAGAGGAAACATCAAATTCCCCAAGGCTGATATTCAAAGCCAATGTTGACCTGAAGATGAAAACCATATTAATTTCTCTGAGGCTTTAAGAAACTGCCTCAGTAAGTTTTGTTGCTGCAAAATTCATAATTTAGAAGCTCTTCCCACCTATTCCAGCCTAAACTGGGTGAATAAAAATCATTTCTCCCTTTGCTTAAAAAATCAGTCTTTTTTTTTCAGGATCTTATCAGGGTTTCATATAAAGTCCTGCAATTCGGAACCACCCAGTCTAACGTAAACAAAACCATTTTCCTTTCTCCTTTTCCCTATTATTTTCTGCTCTTACAGGAAAATCTGCTAAACCCCTCCCCCACTTTCTCTGTTTCTCAATTCCAATCACTAAATATTTATTTAATGCAAACCATGTGTATATTTGCAGCATTAAGTTGGCATTCAAAGGTTTGTTGAATGAATAAACTCATTGTTTTGAATTATTTTTCATTGAATTCATGTATTTATTGCATGTTTCTGTAATGTATGGAGACTAATTCTCTCTACTCTACAAAAATTTAGAAATAATAATAATAAACCTGGTTTGTATTCTTTCCTCAATCCCATGACCCACAGTGAATTTGCTTGAAAACCTCTACAGTAATGAGCTCTATAATGAAAGAAACTTTTGATAGAAAACATAAGAATCTCAGAAAAAAAAATCCCATACTTTCTATATCCAGGAACCCCTGTGTGGAATGATATTCTATTTAATATTTCTGCCAAATTATTTTTGCCTTAGAGAATTATTTAGCTTATAAAAGATCTTAACCTAAGATATAGCATAGGAATAAAAAAATAACTGATCTCATGAAAAGTTTACATAAAGTTATGAAAAATGGATACATAGCAGGAGGGAAGTGAGACTTAAATAGAAAATATTTTTAAGTTTCTAAGCTTAGTGTCACATTCTGCTTTCATACCCAGCCATACCTTCCCACAAGCTATTCATGGTATTGGAGATAGAACGCTGGACTGGATGAACTTTAGAATCTGACTCAGGATGGCAGCTCTTATGGATTGGTCATTTCTTAGAAAATTAAGTGCCTAGGACACTCAGAAGATGTATAAGACTTATCATAATAAGAGCTGGGTTTTAACCCTCTGTATGGTCTTCCATTTTGATGGACTGAAAGACAAGGATTCCTTTGCCCTATCAATTCAGACTTTGATTAACCCTGGCTGTGTGACTTTTTAAGCCCCTTTCTGACTAGCTTACATATATACTACGTATATATATATATATAGTGTATATATATATATCAGTTCCTAACATTCTGATAGGCAGGTGACATGTGGGGTAAAAGTCCCAGTGGCAAGACAAACTAGTCATTAGCAAACGACGGTATAAAACATGGGAATACAACCTTGGACTTCTGCTCAAGACAGGCTAGCAAATGGGTTTCATCCCCTGCCGGTATCAATGGATTGGTGGTGGCTGCCTGGAACATGACGTTGGAAAGAATTCTGAGATGGCATCAGAGCACAGAGCAAAGAACACTGTGGTTATATTATCTATTGTTGCATACCAAATTACTTCAAAATTTAATAGATTAAAACAACGAATATTTATCTCACAGTTTCTGTGAGTTAGGAATTTGGAAGCAACTTAGTTGGGAGGTTCTAGCTCACGGGGACCATGAGGTTGCAGGCAAGATGTTGGCCAAGGTTGTAGTCATCTGAAGGCTTGACTGGGGATGAAGCCTCCACATGCTTGGTGGCTTACTCAACATGGCTGTTAGCAGCTAGTTCCTTGCCAGGGCGGTTGGCCAGAAGTCCATTTCCTCTCCATGTGGGCCTCTGTTCACAACATTCCAGTTAGCTTTCCCAGTGCTTATGCTCAAAGAGATATAGGTATAGATACAGATATAGATAGGTATAGACATCGGTATAAGCATGCGCATAGACACAGACACAGATATATAGCTATATAGGTATCTATCTATCTACCTAGCTGGCTAGCTATCCAAAGAATGGCAAATTTTATAACCTGGTCTCAAGAAGCGATTTACCCTCATTTCTACCATATCTTGTTGTTCATGCAGACTAATCACGATAAGAGCCATCTAGAAAGTTGCCTACCATAGTGTTCAGCTGGCTCTGTTTGCCACAGTTGAGGAAAGGCAGAGTAATGGTGTATGTTGCTTGCTGGTTAGCGTGATTACTTGATTCAAAGTCTCCATAATTTCATGCAAAATATTAAATCTTTACCGTGTTCTATTGACTGTAAATTTGGAGAATAATTTCTCTTGAAAAATTATTGAATATGTATGATCTGTCTTATTTCTATTACTTCAGATGCACTTGAGTCATCTCTTCCACAAATATTCATTGAATGATGTCTATGTAGCCCCAAGCACTCTGCTAGGCTCTGTAAAAACATACGTGAACAAAAGCATGGCACCTGAGCCAAGGAGCTCTGTCTAAGGGAAACCAAAGGACTAGGATCATAGGTACATAACAATACAATATATCTAAAGCCAAAAATGATTAAGACTCTAAAAATTGTTGGCCCAGCGATTCCACTCGGAGTGATTGCCCAGATTCAACTGGTAGCTTGATTTCTGGCCTCTCCTCCTTTAACTGAGCATTAAACTAGTTAGTTAGATTTACTCTGAAGTCAAAAGTGACATCACAGGCTTTCGTGACTCTCGTTTACCAGTAAGGCAAAAGCCAGACAAGCATTTTTTTCGAGATTGCTTAGATAAGTTTTAGGTCTCTCAGGGCCTTCAAAATACTAATCGTATTTGTTCATAAAATGTGTTTATTTTCTCTGACTCTTGAAAAGTTTAGGTACCAGTGCTTTGAATTATGTTTTCTCTCAGAATGTTGCTTTATGAAAATCTTTATTATCTTTATTATCTACCCAATGTTCCTCAGCAATCTTGTTTTCTACACCCCACAGCTCTTTCCCATCACCTACCACATGCCTATGAAACACGGAAACGCTGACTCCTTACCCAGCCCCGGCCTCAGTTCTGTGTCCCCATGTCTTTGTGTGAACACACCGTTCTCATGCCTAAGGCATATTTCTCCCTCTTTCCTTCTGAAAGATCATCTTTTCTTTAAATATTCCCTGGTTTTTCCTGATAGAATTTATTCCGTTCAAAAAATGTATATTTAAATGTGCCATTTTCTAGGTTCTGTGAGAGGCACCAGTGATATAAAATTGAATAAAAAAATGATCCCAGGCTCAAGGACTCACATAGGGAAAGAGATATGTAAACAAGTGATTATGATACAATGTGATAATATAAATAATGTAGAATACACAGAAAGCTTGCTATTAGTACAAAGGAGGTATGGCTCCTTTTCTGGAGGGGTGGGACATGATTAAGGATATTCAGATACAAGATATAATACAAGATGAGCAGTGTTTTAACATTCAAGGTAGAATGTCATTTGGGCCAAAGGTAATAGAGTGAAAAGCAGAGATATGTGAAATTGTATGGAGTCCCACCCCTACTCTCAGAGCCTTTACCGCATTTCATTTTTAGTTCTGATGTGACTCTCTCTTCTCGCTTAACACTGAACTCAATGAAATCAGGTCCTAGTTCTTGTTATCCCATTGTCTCCACTGAGTTGGGACTCAAAATGCTTTTTTTTTTTGAGGAAGATTGGCCGAGTTAACATCTGTTGCCAATCTTCCTCTTCTTGCTTGAGGAAGATTGTCCCTCAGCTAAAATCTGTGTCAATCCTCTTCCACTTTGTATGTGGGATGCTGCCACAGAACGGTTTGATGAATGGTACATAGGTCAATGCCCAGGATCTGAACCCGTGAACTCCAGGTCACCAAAGCAGAGCACAAGAACTCAACCACTACGCCATCAGGCCAGCCCCTCAATATGCTTTTGAATGAATGATTTCATAAAATTCTCTACAGCCTTTCACAATAGATCATTAAAAAGATGAAAAAGCACTTGTATATCTTTTATGCTTCTCAGTATCAGTCACATCTGCAGCACAAGAAGACAGACCTAAAGAGAGATCGGTCAAAGACGTCTCCTTTAACAGGCGTATCAGGCATGATAACAGTCTGTAGTTTGGCACATATGTTCAATAGTGGTGGTGGGATGGCTGCGTTTTGGGTGATGGGTGGTATGTTAGAGCTGGAAATCAGCATTCAGGCTGTTTTTATTTAAAAGCTACACTTTGTCACGAACGTCAGCAGGCACGGACTGGGTGAGGCAGTAGGTGGAACGAGGGAATGCCCCTTGGGAAGGTAAAACAGGCTCAGTGGGTGTGGTGGAGGAAATAAGGAGATGGTTATAGAAGAAGAAAAAGATGAACATGTAATTATGTTAATAATCTCATTTAGGGTCAGTATTTCGTGGCAGTGACATTCAGGGCATTATTATGCTAGAGTATGGCTGAGGGCGAGTGTAGGGAAGGAAAGTTGGGGTGATTTGTGGTTATAAAGTCAAAGAATATTACCTTTTAAAATACAGAGCAGCTTTAAAGAATTAAACTAAAAACAGACAACATGAGAAGAACAAGTTTTGCATGGCATTCCCAAGAAGAAATAATACACTTGTTATGCATTACAGTCTGTGCTCAAAATGCTATTTCAGCATTCTTGGTATTAAAAAAAGAACCTTATGTGGTCTTGTGGTGAACGACTGTGAAGGATTATTTAAAGTAAACTGTAGGGAAATATAAAACAAACCCAGCTAATTTATCACAACAGTGAAGATGCATAAATGAGATGTTTATGAATAACAAGGACAGCTTACCTATTATTTCAAAAAAATTTTCATTTTAGTAGAAAATATGCCACATTTCATTTAAAGGAGAATGACCTCTATTTTTTTTCCCCAAGCTCTATAGCCTCTGGTACAGCCTTACTTATCACTATGAATATAATATGATGACTATTTTGGAAATTTTTAAATTGTATGATGAGGCTCTGGGAATCTTGGCTTGAGGGAAATGTATTTTCCCACTCAAGACTAATATTGCCTTAAGCCTGGGAGCTCAAGAACTCAGCAGATGTGGTTGCCAATCAAAGAGAAATGGGTGATGAGAGTGGAGATATGCTCAAGGACCTTGTGTGACTCTTTCATTAGTAACATCCAGCATTTTGGGGAAAGAAACCTCATTGCATCACTCCAACCAAGCGGTTCAATGAGCAGACATCCTAGACAATTGTTCATAGAAGGTTCCAGGGATAGGCTTGAATTTTTAACTGAGTCCTTGAGTTTTGCATTGTGATTCTGAAATTGGTGTGTCAGTTCGTGTAGCACTGGCTGCCAGTTATCCAATAATAGTTTCCTCTTTCCTCCTGGTCACACAGTTAGACTGCAGTTTTCAGCACCCCCCCTCGTAGTCAAATCACAAATTTATTTCTGACACATGTCCTGGCCCATAAAAACTTCCCAAATGATCCTTACCCTACCTTTTTCTCTATATGTCAGTTGAATGTAGAGGTCTCCAAGGACCTAGAAGGTGGTAGAGCCACAATCTGGAAGGAACCTGGTTCCTAAATGACTACAAAGGATTTCTTTCCACCTTAACATGAGCAGAAGCCACCTTTATTATGTAGTCACTCAGATTTGAGGTTGTTACAATGGGTAACCGACTCTCTCTAACTGTTCAAATACAAAATCTTTCTTGTGTCTTTTTTACGTATTTCTGTTTCTTAACCAAATTTTAGCTGGTACATATTCTTGCACCTCAGAAACAAGAGGAAATAAGCTAGACAAAAAGAACTGTTTTCATTATTGAGAAATATAAAAGAGGGTGAGTAGCTAAATCATATGAACACTCTTAATCATATGAACACTCTTCCAAGGATAATATTAAATATAACCAAATCATAGACCCCTTCTTCATGTTTGGAAAAGGATAATTGAAGGAAACAACATATAAGCAATTCACATGGATTAAAATTTTTAAAAAAATAACCTTCTAATTTGATCAAACACAGTTCAGGCACGAACATGTGGCCTGAGTGGCCTACGTCAATGATCATTTATCTGTGCCTTCTTGTGTCAAGCAAGAGATAACCAACACTTTTGTAAACCCCCTTTGGAAACTTGCCATCATGGAAACAAGTTCGTGCTTCTTGGAGCAGGTTCACTATTCCTAGCTACCCCATCCTGAAAAGGCCAAGTAGGTTTTGGGTTCTTGGAAACCTTGAGTTTTTCATAAATTTGAGATGCCAACATATTCCAAGTGTTCTGTAAGTGAATTCCACAGTGATACAGAATAAGATGTGGCAGTCCAAAAAGATGTTTGTTGAAAACTCTCATTATTCACCTGTCACTGGAAAGACCATGTAAATGAAAGCCCTACACCTTATCCCCCAAAACATCCATTAAAAACCCATCAGTTTAAGAGAGGGAACCTTCACCGGTTAAAGAGGCTGCACATGAAAATTCATAGAAAAGACAGATTTCAATACATCGTCTTCAAGAAGTGATACTCTCAGAGGTTTGCACCACTGCTCTTTTACGAAATCTTTGATTTGCTTTTGATATGCATTTTCACCCTTTCAAATGCAACCAGATCTCAGTACATATCACATTTTTAATGAGAAGAAACAAGCAGGTGTTGATGTGTTATATATAACTGCAACAATTCCAACTACGTTTGTCTAATGGTATGAATATCACTTTTCAGCAATACACTAAGGAAATGGAAAATAGAATAGAAAGCGATCCCTGTATTTGGCATCTAGAGAGGACATATTTAAGTGGTAGCTTTCATATATTTTTGGATACTGCTGAAAATTAGCAAATTTAGAGATTACTAAGAAGATACTAATGTGAATCAAGATCACATTATTAATAATTTGCATATTACTTAATAGCCCGTGTTTCCCTCTTGAAAGCATCTATGAGTATGAAATATTTATTCCCTGACATACATCATTAGTGGGCATTTCTGTTACTGAAGTCTATGTTTACCAAAGTGATGAGTCTTTACCATAGCTGCATCAATTGCTATTCTTATTGAAATGTTCATCATCAGAATATATATGCACTTTGAACCCATGGAAGGGTTGATATAACAATATGGTTATAGTCTTCACTCACAATTATCCAAAATAACTTACACCATGCTATTGGCTACAACAAATTAAATCAGCACCATCATCATCAACAGCAACAAAGCATTTATTAAGCATGTAGACTTTGTAAATAAAATGTTGGAGAATAGAGGCAGAGGAGTTGCATAATGTGGTCCATTCATTCAAAGAAATTACAGATTATTTAAAAATATGAGAAATTAACACAAGAGTAATAAATACTAACAAAGGCAGCCTTTGCAATAATCAGTGCCATAGATTTACTAACCAAGGTTCATTGACAGCAAGTCTTGGAAGACCAGACAGAGTCTTTACTCACACAAAGATGGAGCCCACACTGGGGCAAATCCTTGTTATCAGGCGACAGGAGATGATGAAGGAATGCAAGTCATTGGCTCCGTGGATGTCTGAGTGCTTGGAAATGGGGCCTAACCATGTAGATTTCCTAATACATGCCCTTTCTCAGTTTGAGGAAATTCTCTTCTATTCCTAGTTTGCTTACTATATTATGAATGGATGTGAATTTGCTAATATGTTTTCTGCATCTATTACAATTATCACACACACACATGCACACACGTGACTTACCTCATTTATTCTGGTGGTATAGTGATTTTGTATTGATTAATGAAAGTTCAGCTAACCTTGCACTTTAGGAATAAAGCCCACTTGGTCTTCATGTATACACATTTCACATCATTTCTGAATTTGATTTGCTAACATTTTGTTCAGTTTTGCCGCTATGCTCTCGAGGGATATTGATCTATAATCTTTTCCTATAATATCTTTGTCTCATTTTGGTGTCATGATAATAATGGCTTAATAAATTGTGTTGGAAAATATTCTCTCTTCTTCTAATATCTGAAAGAATTTGTGGAAAAATGTTATCATCTCTTCCTTAAGTGATTGAAAAAATTCACCAGCGAAACTCTCTGGGCCTGGAATTTTTATTTTGGGAACATTTTTAAATTACCAATTCAATTTGTTTAACACATATATTGCAATTTGTATTTTCTATTTATTTTAGTGTCAGTTTTGGTAATTTCTGTCTTTCAAACCACTTATCTACTTCATCTAACTTGTCAACTTTATTGGCTTAATGTTTTTTATAATATCGTCTTAATACGGCTTTAATGAATTTAGGGTCTACTGTGGTATCACCTCTTTCCTGACGTTGAGTTTTCATCTCTCCCATGTGGTTCATGCAAACATGAATGGCTTCCAGCCTGGTGTGAACTCTGGGTTGTTCAGCTTGCAATACCCCAGGGTATCTTCTTTGCTGAGCGTAGGGAGTCCCCTGTGCAATTCCCAACCGGAGACTCATGCAGACCTCTCACAGCTTCCTAGGGCTCTTCCTCTGTGTTGTTCCTCTATACTGCTCTGCATTATAAATTCTAGCACCTCCTCCTCCCTACACTCCAAGATCTGTCCTTCATGTCAGTGATAGGACTGTTTCCATCTTTGATTTCCCTCCTTTTCCTGTGGCCCATTACATGCTTCCAGGCTGAAAGCCAGGGTGATTGCAGGCCTTATTTCACTGGTTTCCCTTTTTCAGGGGTCACAATTCTGCATTGCTTGTTGTGCAACATCTGAAAACAGTTATTTCATATATTTTGTCCAGTTTGCCAGTTTTTCATAGTCAGAGTAAGTCTGAAACAAGTTAATATGCCATGGCTAGAAACTTTAGTGTATTATGACAGTTGGGGGAAACTGAGACTGAGATATTTATCTCTTCCAGTGTACACAACTAATAAATACAATTAAACACCTAGCTATACTTTTTCCACTCTATCATGCTGCTTCTAAACTTATTACAGATATTTATGAAATATAGTGATAGAATTTGGTAGATTTAAAAGAATCATTCACACTTGTCTAATTGGAGTAAAATGATTTATTCACATGAAACAATATCAAACAATGAATTATACAATGTGCGCTAGCAAAATTTAAAGAACACGGGAGACAACATGTTTTGCAAAGTTGTTTTAACAGAGGAAAATGATTGAATGTAATAGAAGTACAAGTAAAACAGAGAGAGAAAATACAGTACCTAGAAAATATCATCTAATTCAATGGTTGACATTAGAGAGAAGTTTCTGATTTTAAGACGTCTTGATGTCAACTAAAGAGGTCTCATTGGGGCCAAGCAAAATCATTTTTATCTTTTTATCTTCTCTGCAACCGCTTGAAGAACTCTATCTGGGAATTATTTAGTGCCTCCATTATAAGATAGAAATCCTAAAAGCTCATTTATTTTAATCAGATTAAAGGCCTTAATGGTAAGAAATCAAGCACATTTTAGCTTGAGTGGACAACTTGAAATGTTTTAGACCAACAGATCCTACAGAAAACAATTAAGAACATCTAAAAATTTCAGTGTAATTCGACTAGTTATTTAAGCTTAGGTTCACTTAAGGATTTATTTCATAATTTAAGTCATCTGTATGTGAAAGACCCAGATCTGTCAAAACAGCACCCCCCCAAAAGAAGACATAAAAATTTAACCTATGAGATGTATTGTTGTTAAGTGTCAAAATGAATACCTCATTGCTACAAGCAAGTGACATGCCCAATACATAGGAGAATTCCATGAGTTTTTAGGCTTTTAAATAAATTTTAGCATGCATTATATTGGTGGTTGCTGTGAAATACACAGAAATGGGAACTTCTTGGCTCTTTCCCAGGTGTGTTCCACATTTTATGAATTTACAGATGTGCTGGGTGTTACATGTACTTTTTTTCTTCCAGCTTTCTAGTTGTTTCTAGGTATTGGTAGTCATTTGATTGTAATTAAAGCAAGAAAGTAGTTTGTTGATCTTCAGGCACACAGACACCCATGACTGATGTGATTGTATTATTATATACACAGGGTGAGAAAAAATTCCAAAGTGGATGCAAAGAAAGGAAAAGTAAAATGTTCATAAAAATGGTTCCTGAAGCAGATATGTTGAGCATGCATTTGTATCTAAGCTGAAAGGTTTACAAAAGTATCTCTCACTGAATCATAATTTCTAGATTAAAGGTAGAGAAAAACACTGTTGAAGATCCTTTCACCCTGACCCATGTGATAAGTGTGATGGCTTATAGCTTGTCACTATCGCTTTTTCCTGAAAGTGCTAATTAAGCATCTTGTTATGTAGAGAGAAAAACAGTCACTATAGTTCCGATGGTCTGAGGTGGACAGTCGACAGCACACACAGAAATCTCACACATCTTTTCGAACATCTATGACTAGAGTAGAATACAAATGGGCTCTGCGTATGTATTAGCGAGGATTCTCCTGATTGCAGCCTGAAGCAGCACCTCACTCAAACTTCACTCAACACAAGGGCATCTTCGGCTTAGGAAGCAGGGAAGGTTCTGAGGCTAGCTCACGGTATTGTGAGTCCCAGGGACCAGCACTAGCACCATTGAAGTGCTTTTCTCACTTCTTTCTGTCAGGACTTGGGAACTTGAATGGCCTGAAGTAGAATTCTTCAAACTCAGTGCTGCTCACATTTTGGAGCAGATCCTTCTTTCTTGTGGAGGCCATTCTGTGCATTGTAGGATGTTTAGCATCTTCCCTAGCCTCTACCCCATAGAGACCAGTAACGCCTACTGCTCAAGTTCTGACAGCCACAAATGTCTCCAGACATTGCTAAAGGTCCCATTGGGGAAAATGTTGTCACCAATTAACAACCACTGGCCTAGAGAAGAATAACACAAACTGCATAGATTCAATTCTGTCTCTATCACTTTCCAGCTGTGTAACATTGAGCAATTTTACCTTTACCTCTCTGTGCTTGAATTTTTTTCTCTCCAATAATGATGATAGCATTATCTACATGGTAAGGATATTGTGAGGATTAAGTGAGATAATACAAAGAAAATTCTTAGGAGAGTATATGCACATAGTCAGCATTCAGTTGAAGTTAGCTCTTAATGCTAACAGCAAGGTTCCCCCTGCCTTTCTTTAGCCATATGATAAAGAAATGGCTTCTGGCAGCACCAGACTAAACAGAATTAGCTTAATAACTTCAGAGGAATTGACAGTTTTTTTTCTCCCAGTGCATCAACTGGTGCAACTTGGGTCATATGATTATGTCTTGGACTAAGGACAGCGGCCAAGGGAATGGGGTATTGTGAATGGCAAGGCTTGGGTCAAACGCTAATCCTGTTGTGGAAGGGAAGAGACCTTATTCAACGGATAAAGATGGAAAAGCATGATGGGCAGCAAAATCAATAGTCACCATAGTCCACATCAGAGTATAAAAATATGTGCAAGTAGATTTCCTGCCATAGCAACTGATTCATGGGTCATGAAAACCCATCTCCAGTCATGTTTTGGTGAATCTTCTGGGGCAAAGAGGTCAGCAAATTATCAGACCAGACAATGTCAAGACGTGCCAAGAAGAAGACCATTTGAAAATGGGTCAGATGCAGCTCTGCTCTCCCAAAACTAGAGGCAGGGGAGGCCTGGTTGCAAGAGAAGGAATGGACGTTGCTCTTCTTTGGCAGTTTTGCAGTGAGAAAGACAAAATTGGGATAGTAATGTTAAAGCTGCCGTTCATTGAGTTCTTTCCAGGTGATAGATGCTCTACTTGTGTTAGTTCAAGTATTACAACATCTTTACATGGTCATTAATATTATTGTCATTTTTAAAATGAAGAGACTAAAGACTTTCTAGAAAGGATGAGTAAGTTTGGCTAAGATTCCCAACCAGTAAGGAATGGAGCCAGAATTCAAGCTAAAGCCTGCCTGACTTCACAGCTCCCGCTCTTCATCCCCACGCTGTCGTCCCAGATTCTGGCCAAGATGCACAGGAAAGCTAAGCTGCCAGATTTTTGAAGGTACATACTTGCTGAAGAAGATAGAGCATTAGTTAGGGCTTTTCTGTTTGGCAAACAAGCCCAGCAAGCTCTGCTGTGTGAACTCCCCAAATTTCACGTACTAGGGAGTGGAAGTCCAGACAGGATGAGTCCTCCCTGCCAGAAATGCACTTCTCTTGCCTTATGGTTGTCTGGACCACTTGCACCTGCAAATCTTGCCCTTTGTTTAACGTCCACTCAAAATTTGCTTCTATTCAGGACTAGACTGAGATAAGTGGTCACCATTGGCAGCTGACAATTTGATTTTCTTTCAAAAATCAAATAATAAAATTTGTACACCTTTTTCTGCACATTCATAACATGAATTGAATGCCACACAACATTTCAACTTCATAAGAATTGCTTTGCGTTTCTCAGTTTCCTCCCCTACCCTCAGCCCTCATTAATTGTGAATGGATAGCACTAGTTACTCATACTTGGTAAAGTCTTGATCCAGGTAAATTGTACTGAAACACCCATTGTTTCATTACAGAATTTTGGCTTCCAAGATCTGTGACATCAGGTGGCATCAACAATCTGCTCTTGGGATTGGAGGCAAGCCTGGGTTGTACTGCTCAATTTGGAAAAACCCTCTTCTAAGCTAGGAGCGTTAGTGAGGTGGATTTGTGGCGTTCCCATCCTATGGTGCTGCCTACCTTGGTGGTAGCTGGCTCAATTCACATTGTGAAGATTATGCAAGGAGTTTCATGCTGTGTTAATTGGCATCACATTTCTGATTTATAGCATCCTTTATAGATTTATCTGCCCCCATGATTGCCTGATCTCACCCTTTCTCTGCTTCTACCTCCAGGGTAAACCCCCTCGGCCACAAAGGCAGAGGTGATCTCTCTCTTCTCTGATTTTTGGTCATCAAGTGTTCTTGGCCTGAGTCTATCTCTTCCTGCCATGGGCAGCCACTCACTTTTCCCACCTTAATGTCTGTCACTGGAACTTGATTGCCAGCCTCATGCCTTCCCCTTTTATTTTTGTCTCTCATGGTGCCTAGATAACTGCAAATATTTGCCAGTTTCATTTTTGACATAATTAACTGTAGATATTTTATGTATAAGGACCAGAATTTAAGTTTTTATGCCTGAGGAGTATTTTGCAGTGCGCAAATATATTTTTATAGCACAACTAAAGAGAAATTGAGAATGCCCATATCGGCACAGAGCTGGAATTTAGCCACAAGACATGAATTGGTACAAGAGGAGATGTTTGCAGTGGCTCTCTCTTTTCTGTTTTGGTTATTTTTTGAGAGAAATAAAATCCTTATTTTTATTAAAATCAGGTTAAGCTGCCTCAACTGCTTATGTCACCTGGCCAGTTTGTCAATGCCTGATTTGCTGCTGGCGTGTGCAAGTCCAAGTTATGGGCTTGGTCACTGGACTAACCATGCCCTCTTTTGGCCAGCTTGTCTTACTGGCATGCGATGGACAGCTAGCACAAATTACCAAAGTCTAGCCAAAAGTGGGGTGGTTGTGGCCATCCTCAACTGGATAACAGAGCTGATTTCCTGGACCTTTTCATCTTTGTAATGCAAACAGTTCCAGTTTAAATGCAGGCTCCAAGCCTACTCTGAATGTAGCCTAACCCTATCATATGACTTTTCTAAAAATTAAAATCGCCTGGGGGTAGGGGATAGGGATATGCAGAAACACTTCTTGCCCTTGGTGACCATGGGTGATGTCTGTGGCTCGTGTAACTCATTACTTGTCCTTTCTTGGTTGTATCATGATCTTTTAGCTTTCCCTGGTGACCTACCTTTACCTTGGATCTGCCACACCTTCTCTCCACTCCACCACTGGTGTCCATTTCCAGCCTGTGCTTTGTCTATTGGCATAGCATGTGCTATTACAGTCCTACTGAATCTCAACTCAATTGCCTTCTAAATCCCTCCTGAAGAGGACAAGGGAACTTCCAAGTCTCTCCATGCCACGAGAGGTATAAGACTGGCCTACAAAAGATAAATTGAAGGACTTCTCTCTGCCTAACCAAGTTGGGAAGCCAAACTTACTTTCATAAAGTAGTATTAAAAGTTGTTAATGTTGGGTTAGGATAGAAGGGTGTGGATGGAAGAGGGAGAGACCGTCAAGGGATGGTCTATTCTAGAGGGTCTCTAGAATTCCCCTTTTCCTCTCTAACACATCTGCCCTCTCCAAACCATAGCCCAAAGAGGGGTCATCAGGACCCATGACATCTAACAGCTCTCCTTTTCCATACATTTCAAATCTTCCTCTTTCCACCATTCTCCAGGGGTAGAAGAGGTGGGCTCCCTGCTCCCAGCCCTGCCCCTTCCTCTTCCCTCTGGATTCCCTTAACTTAAACTATTGTGGTCTAATTCTATAAATGCAGTTTTCAATCTTATGTCTTGCCAAAGAGGTCAAGAAATCTCTATTTACTGCCTTGGAGCACTATACCATAGGGCACAGCCTGGGAGGAAAAAAGACCATAATGGAAACACATTTTTAAGGGGAGAATTAAAATGCATGGGGGTATCTGCAAAAAATAGTATTACAGACTAATTCCAGATCTCTTAGCTAGTGGTATGAGGCTGATAGTACCCCTTCTGTTTTGGTCCAGACTGGCTCTGAACCTGGTGAGAATGGAGCCTGTCTGTGGAAGGCATTCGTGCTCTGCTTGGGTAGGGCTGGAGGAGGTCACAGATGGCAAAGGTGTGGTGTGGTGGGGGAAAAAAAATACAAAGCCAGTATGTCCAGACATTGTTTGAAAAAGGCTCAAAGATAAGCATTTTATATAACTACCCCTGTGAGGTGGGTTCAATTATTAATTCAAATTTTAAAGAAAATATTAAGTAACTTCTTCAGGTCCCAGCACAGTAAATTGTTAGAGCATAACTCTACTGCTTGTTTTCTTAACTGTTCTCTTTTAACTCCTCTCAGGAATGCAGGAAGACCTCATGACAAGAGCTGGGAAGGGAGAGAAAATTCACATACACTGAGTATCTATGTGTCAAACCCTGCTTGCAAAATCATTTCATTTGATCCTCAAAATCCTAGGAAAGAAGTATCTTTATTAACCCCCTTTACAGATGAGGAAACTGAATACCAGTGAAATTAAGAAATTTGTTCAATACCATATGATCCAGCAATTCCACTTTTGGTTATGTATTGAAGGGAATAGAAATCAGGATCTCATAGAGATATTTGCACTCCCATGTTCACTGCAACATTACTCACAATAGCCAAGATGTAGAAAACAACTAAGTGTCCATCAACTGACGAATGGATAAAGAAGATGTGGTATATAGATAGAAGCAATGGAATATTATTGAGCTATAGAAAGAAGGAAATCCTGCCTTTTGCAATAAGTTGGATGAAACTTGAGGGCATTATGCTAAGTGAAATAAGTCAGGCAGAAAAAGACAAAAACTGTATGATATCACTCATATGTGGAATCCAAAAAAGTCAAACTCAGACAAACAGAGAGTAGACTCGTGGTTACCAAAGGTTGTGGGGTGAGGGAAACAGGTAGATATTGGACAAAGGGTACAAACTTCCAGTTAGAAGATGAACAAGATTGGGGATCTACTATACAGCATGATGATGATAGCTAATAAGACTATATCATATACTTGAATGTTGCTAAGAGAATAAATCTGAAATCTTCTCACCATGAACAATAAATGGCAAATATGTGATTGGAGGAAGGTGGTAGTTAATGCTATGGTGGTAATCATTTTGCAACATATAAATTTATCAAGCCAACCCTGTGAACACCTTAAACTTACACAATGTTATGTGCCAGTTATATCTCAATAAAACTGGAAAAAAATGTTAAAAAAATAAACATGTTCAAGGTCATACAACTGAAAACTGTAGTACTAGATTTGAAGTTACACTAGGCTTTCCCTACTGTAGCAGGCAGCCTTTTGAAGATAAAATGTTGAACCACCCTGCAGTGTAGCATGGGGGCTAACCCATATGATCCAAATGTAGAGTAGTGCCCATGGCACCTTTTACTCCATCAAAAGAAGGATTTGATACTGGAATGTAGACAAATTCTTCAAAGTCTCTTAACGTGGGAGTTTTTAACTTTGCTACAATCTTTTTCTGTTTTCCTAAAGTCCAAGAACACATATACGATATGCCCAAACCAAATAGGATCTGTGGCTCATGGCTAGGTCCAAAAATCCATATTCCAACTATTGCCACTCCCTTGTTTTGTACAGGGAGTACTCACCATAAATAGTTCGGGCTGCACGGAGAGAACTGGCAGTCCTAATTCAATGTGCACCAAGGACCTGTGCCCAGGCAGAGGGGCTGAGACCATGGAGAAATGCAAGTGCTGTGGCTTGTCTAGGATGCTACAGGCAGAGTGCAAGCAGCTCCTACATTTGTGTGTGTTGGTCTGGCTGTGCAGAAGAGAGAAATCCTTCCATTTCTCTGTGGGACAAATGTCAACAAGCACCATATGACAGCTGAGGTGGGGATTTATCCTTTGCCTGATCTGAGAAAACAGCTCAAGCCTGTCACCTTCATATGTGTGAATGTTGGTGCCCCCAGATCACTATAAGCATCTTGAGAGCAGAACCGTCTCCTGCTTCTTTGTAGAAGTACCCAGTGGGCAGACAGATACCTTTCAATCTAAGTATCAGATGAAGGAGCTGACCCTGCAATGGCCATTCACTTCCATTTCGCTGTAGCACTGAAGAGATGTGCAGTAAAAGGAGAGTAATATTCTGCAATTCAGTGACTCTCAACAGAAACTCAGTCATAAGTTATGACTGTCCTCATCCCTCACAGTTTCCCCCAACCTTTTCTCTGCAGTCATCTCTGCATCGTCTTTTCTTCCTCCTCTTTCCCAGGAAACCACCTTCCTCTTTCATCCATGCCCTACCTTATGGCTTCCTAAACCAGGGCAAGGTGGATATTTGGGCTGTCACCTCACCTGCTTATGTAGGTTTTTCGCTAGCTCTCTTTAAAGCCTTCTCTGTACTCTGGCTTCAGCATTTTTGCCCAGTACATTTTGAGGAAGTCAAATGGTCCTGATATATCCATATGGACTACTCTCTGCCATACATGAATGAGGAAGAGAGAAGGAAGAGAGAAAAAAAGTGATGAGAGAATAAGAAAACAGTCAAAGTGATAATTCAGGTTTGAGGAATACAGAAATTACTAAAAATTGAAGGAAAATAAAGTATTCCAACGCTTAAAATGATGGACAGATTGTGGGAGAGTATTGCAGTTTATGAAAACACAAAAAAATTCAGTACAACACCCAGGAGGTAGGGTGGAGAGAGACAAACAAAATCAAATACTGTACTGTTATTCTTTCAAAGGAAAATTAGCATGATTTGATCAGAGGGAATAGATTAAGCTTGAAGACAGCGGGACTGAGCCTGAGTTGCTGAAAGATCAAAATAATTTAGGAGAAAAGAACCAAGTCCCTCTTGCTGTCCAGCTTCCTGAACCTGTGACATTTCTCTTTCCATGTCTCAGAGCTGCTGAAATGCCAATTGTCAGTGATGGAGCCCCATGAGGTTCAACATTGGTGGCTGTCATGGCCACATCCTAGAAGTGCTTAGGGTACCTTGATCACAAAGTGCTTCTCAGAGCCCCCAGTCAGACCTGCCTCTGACATTTCAGGACTGAGGTCCAGAGTACACGTACCATAGATCTAAACATTAAATTATATCAAGCTAACAACCCATTTTAAAAGATGTGTTCTATCTTCCTACCTTGGCGAACACACGTTTATAATAACCTGGAAATTCAGGTTCCAAATTAAAACCAGTCCTTGGAATTCTCTACTGGAACTTGGAGGTGCATAGAAAGCTGGTTTTCAGTCCCCATATCCTGCCTCAAGACTCAACACCCTCACTTCCCACACAGGCTTCATCCCACACCACATTTATGTGGACATCTCCATCTGCACATCCAGACTTCTTCACACCTTATCCCTGCCAACAGCCACTCCTTGGCTTACCTTGACCACTTAAGGCCCAGATGTACACTTACCAGCAGTGTAGTCTCCACAGGAAGATGGGGCTGAGGGGGAAGTCTGCACTGGCCCTGGGAGTGGGCTCAGGATATGTGGAATGTGGTATAGAAGTGAGGGCATAGTCTGCTTGGGCTCATTGCCATAACTCTGCAAACTCTTCACCTTGAGGGGAGGTGTATGCTCAGGAGAGGACCAGAGAGAAGCCTTCCAAAGTCTGATATCCTAGGCCTGCCTTGCCCAAGTTTAAGGAGAGTACTGTCCCCCACAGTCATTAACTGGTATTTGCTGGGCACTAAGCTGTGGAAACCACCACGCTAGGCTGAAAACTAAGAACAGCAGTGCCAGGGGATGCAGTTTAAGTGATAAATGGCCAGTATAATTAAATGGCTATATAAAAAAGCAAGTAATCAACTCTCATATCTCACAAATCTCTACCCCTCTCAGGTTTCTGGGCTCAATAACTGCCATTACCACATCCACCCATGACCACTAGAAACCCGGGAGTCACCCTAAATTTCTCCTACTCCCTTGCCACCATATTATGCTTCATTCCTTCCATTTCGTAAATGCCTCTTCACCCAGATTGTTGAGTGCAATACCATCATGAGTGTACCCATACACTATCAGAGATATGGGGCATGGTTTGTGGAGTGATTCAGAGTTATGGAAACTGGGAGGAAGAGCTGATCCTGTCAGCCCGATGTGGTGAGGGGGAAGGGAGGGACTGGCATCTCCGTTAAGCCGCTTGTTAGGAATTATCTTTTGGAAGTGGATGGCTCTTGAAAAGATTCCTCTTGGTTAAGAGAGGAGTGGTGAGGCCATTCTGAACCTGTATGATCTTGTGCAGGAACTTATAAGAGGACAAAGAGAATCAGGCTTTTGTTTCTTTCATTTAGGGTAGTTCATTTCTTTTAGGGTAGTTCATCCTTAACTTTAGCCAGAGCCACGCTCTTCAGCGGAGACACACCAGGATGCTTCCGTAAGGGCACGAAGAAGCTACTTCGCATTTCTGGCTTTCTACTTTGCTCTTTCCTGTCGCCCCTCTAACCCCTTGACTGGCTGGCCTGTTGGATTATCTTTGAGAATCTTTCACCTTCCATGGGCCTTTAAGTATCCCCTACACAGCAGTGCCCATAACTCAGAAAAACAGCTTAACAGAAGCCTGGGGGAGCACAGTAGCTTGGCTGGACAGAGGTGTGAGAACCCTAATGTGATGTCAACCTACCACGTGGACAGTTTTAAGTCAGCCCTAATGTGTACTCAGCTGCCCAGCTCTAAATACAAGACTTGTGAGCAACATGGAACCTCAGCTGTTTTATAACCATCCTCCCAAACTTCAAAGCACTTGGCCCAGATGAGCCAATGAAATCTGATATATATATTTTTATTTTTATTTTATGTTCCTCGTGTCCATGCAATTGGAATAAACTGTAAATTAGGTGTTATAGCACTGTAGTTTGGTTAGATGCGATGGTTTAGAAATGTAGCTTTAGTTTGTTATAAGATAATAGCTGCTTTGCTTTGTTGTGACAGTAGCAATAAAGTAAAGTTACTGCAATGTAAAATGTGGTAACCAACCCAAACTACTGAAACAGAGCCACAAATCAGAAGCGGCCCAACTCTGAGAACTTTATGTGCAGGAGTGACAATGGGTTCCCATCTCAGAACATGTAACACAGGGAGCCCTGTCATAGACATCAGTATTACATGGACTCAGACATTTGCCATGGGTCAAATTATGTTCCCCAAACCCAAATGGGGTAAAATTCTGCTGAAATAAAGAAAAACTCCATGCCATCTACATCACATAGAGAGGAGACTCCTCTGAACCTAAGCTGGTATTCAGATGTGGCTGAGCATGTGTGAAGAACTGGTATACTGGTCAGGGTCTCAAGGAACCAATTTCCTGCAAAACTTGGCTGGGAAAGTGCCCTTTTGTACAGATGCCTGAGAGAAAGCCTGAACTGGAGAAGAAAGCTTTGTATTTATGTCAGATCTTGGTCCCCATTTTGGCCCTACAAATGCATGCTTGCTCCTTATGGAGAGGGCTCTGGACAAAGGTTGAAGATTTCTTGTTAAGGAATCATAAGTGAGGGAGTTCCCGCAGAACTATTTTAATGCCCTGGTAATAAAATGTGCATGGAGTAGGGGAGAGAGACACTTTCACTGCGGGGCTCCCAAGGAGTGAGGACAGTAGGGGCGTGACTCCACTCTGACTCCTGACAAGCTGGTAACTTTGGAGGCAGCAGGAGGGAGGCAGGGCTCTTGGCATTGGCCTCAACTTTCTTGTAGATCTTGGCCGCAGCTAGAGCAGCAAAGCACCACCATGAGGGGCTTTAAGTTGAGCCACCATCAACAAGAAAAATAAGAGACTATCCAGGAGCTCTTGTGAAACAGCCCAAGAATGCCAGTAAATATTGGTGGGGGCCAGAGAGAGAGACACACATGTGTGCATCTTGCAGAGTACTTAGTTCCCGACGGTTAGGCAGATGCTGGCAAATGCTAGCAAACTTTGGGCCATTACTATGAACGTGACCCTCTTTGTACCCAGGAGCTAGCAAGGCTAACACAACATGAGTCGGAAACAGGAAAAACTTCGGTTTGATACTAATAGCTTATATTTGTTTAGTATTTACTGTGTACTAGAGACTGCCTCTCCCAATTTACATGCATTATTTAGTCTTCACCGTAACCCTATAAAATAACTTCCATTGTTTTCTCCGTTTCTCGGATAAAAGATTTGTAGCACATGAATCTTACCCAAGATAACAAATACGAAGTGGTCAGAGCTAGGAACTAAAGTCATAGAGTCTGACTCCCCAGCTGTGCTCGTGACCATTATGTGATTCCCTCTTATTCACACTATTCTGGGAGCCACTTTTTGCAGAGCATTCCAGAGTGCTGTTCTTCTACCAGGCAGGTTTCCTGGGCCCTGAAATACCCGCTACCATGGCTGTATCATTCCATTTATATAGATTTGTAACACCATGCAAAATACAAAACAATGTGCACCTCTTCAAACACGTGCACATCTTAGGAAAACAATTTCCTGAGCCTACAGTAGAATCTAATTTCTGTTAATTTAATGGAAATCACAAATGTTCTAAGAAACGCTAACTAGGGTCCAGAGAACAAAATGTTATATTTTGTGTACAGTGACCCATTGTGAAGCCACTCGGCTCTCTTAGAACCCCATTTAAACTCAGACCAAATGGGCCCTCCCAAACGGCCTTGGAAATAACTTCCAAATGTTCAGATACCTTACACATGAAAGGTACAGTTAACCAAATGCATAAAATTCCCAGGGCTGGGGAGAGGGCTTAAGTTTGTTTATAGACTTTCTGATTTTTTTTTTTTGGTTGGTTAAAAAGCTGACAGACTGTATTACAGCTACCATTCCCATATTGATTATACCATTTCTGAGGCTGGCCTCTCTGTGACAGGAGCAGCATAATTAGTTTTTTCCTTGTTAAATATTTGTAAATCATTCGTACTTTTATGGGGTACATAACCTGGCTGTTACCCTTCAAATAATCTTCTTGTAACTTGTTTAAACAAGAAATATCTTCTAGAGTGCAGTGTCACTTCTGTCCTTCAATGAGACTATAACATAAGGACTTCTCTTGCCTGTGAAATACGAAAGGGCATCCATGCCACTGTTACATGAAATAAGTCTGTGAGAGGCTGTGTCCAAACAGACTTGAGAACACGCACTGCTGCCTGGCTGCTCTGCTTACATCACTGGGAAGCAGCTAGATGGGGAAAACATATTAGACTCGGGTTTTTTGCTTTTTGTTTGTGTTTATTTATTTTAAGCTACTGGTAGCCACAAGTGCTAATCTCAATCAGTCAAAAATCACGGGTTTAGAGGTCACAGTGGAAAAAGTATTAAGATCATTTATAATTAGATCTTCACATGGTGATCTTAAAGTATGCATTTATAGGTGCAACTCTGAAATACGACTTTCTCTTTATTGTGCCCATTGAGAGTTGCTACGTCAAAAATAGGCAGCACGCGAGGCCATGCAAATTCCCATAACGCTACAATGACTCAAAAATTTCTTGGGAATACTCTTCGGATGTGAACTTTCCAGCACAATCCTCTGAATAACTTTAACTATCATAAACCCTTTTTTTTCTTTTAAAAGTTGCAATGAATTTGATTTTGTTTAAAGGCTGAAAGTCACTTAATATAAATCTGATTTGTAAGCTGCATTTTTTAAAAACCTGTGTATGTTGATATAAAGTACAGAAAATAGCAAGCTATAAACCTAAAGTGAAGAGAAGGATTGCGTCTAGTGATTTATAAACAACCCAAACGTCTGTGGAAGCAGGAGAAGCGTCCTTGGAATAGGCACGGGCCCTGAGCATGGGCCCCAAGCATGGGCCCCGTGTTTGTATGGGGCAGAAACCAATCCTGACAAGTCTAAGTAAAAATTATAAGAATGCACAATAGTTCACAAAACCTCAGGGCAGGAAGTAAAGTTGGGCTCCAGAAGAGACCACAATCATAAATTAGACACAGTGCGTTAGAAAGCAGAGGAGGCAAGATATTTGCTCATGGCCCAAGGAGAAGCGAAAGGTAGGAGACCACTGTTCGGTTACCTGTGATTACCCAAGATGGCTCACTTTTGAACTAGAATTTAGTGTTTAAACGTCTTTGAAGGAAAGACACATATGGGGCCATATTTTAAGTGTTTTGTATCCAGATGATGGCTTCAGAGAAGGCAGGTCATTAATTTGTCTGCCTGATAGGTAAAGACTTGCGGGTAGGCAACAGATCCTTTGCTTGCTTCTCAGTCTCCAATTCGTATCTTTTTACGTAAAGGCCAAATTTTAGACATCTCCATGGAGAAGAAATAAACAGTCATAAAAGTTGGTTCATACCATCAAGTCCCCTCAATCCTTTTTGCATCCCAGGCAAATCCATGTCTGGCGATCTGTAACAGTTATTGTTACAGCTGCACCAAATGGTTTTCCTATGTGTGAACACACACAGACACAAACACATATTAGGATAATAAAGGCCTTACACTGACATATATTTTATAGTATTCCAAAATGTTTTCCAAGTTTTATTTCATGCAGGAACCCTTGAAGACAGAGTAGTATTAGGTTGAACTATAGAAAATTCTCATTTTTGTTGGTCAAAACTGACCAAATATTGTCAGTTTTATATATTTCAACCTAATATTAGTATACTGTTTAATACATGAGTCAACCAATTTATAGAGTTGTTAAGCAACCAAGTTGAGCTTTCCTGGTTCCTAAGAGCTAGAGATGGAACTAGAATCCACATCTTCTGACTCATAGTTCAGTGTCATTTCCACTACAAAATTATATGTAAGAACAGAGCATACCCGTATGTAATATATACCAAACTTCAGCATCTTGGCTATGTTTGTTTTGTGATCAATTCACCATAGATAAAGATAATGAGAAAAGCTTCAAGAAATCTGCTTTAAATGCTCTTCATTAATTTTTTGCAAACTTATGCATTTTTTCCAAATTAGCAACGTGCAAAAAATCAAGTCCTTTATGCTGTGAAAAGATTACATATTTAATTTTTCAAATTAGTTGGCTATGAGTAAATTATTTTTTACCTCTGCTGTTTAGGGTTCAGGGGGCTAAAGAAAAGGAAAAAGAATTATATCCAATTAAATGAAAAACATGAAATTATCATGTCATGAAAAATTATTTATTTCCTTGCATCTCGTACTTTTCTTTTTTAAAGAAATGAGCCAAAGTCTCTCCATTTTGAGAAAGATGGAAGTATATCTTTTGTTTCTGCTATAGTCTTCTTAAATAATGTCTGAATTAGAATTCAAATCAATAACCCAATCTCTTTTCTGATTAAACTAATGTTTCCTTAAAGTACAGATGTGTTTCAAATGAGTAAATCATATATAACTTGTTAACTTTTTTTTTAATGCTACAGGGGATTCAAACATATTATTATATATGCAATGTTTTCCCAAGATTTAGCAAATGACTATCAAACATGGAAATACAGTTTAACAACTCAAACTAAAAGAAATGTACATCATTAATTTAAATTCAATTAACTGACTGCATCTCAGCAAATGGCGCTAGTTAAGTGCCTCAAGTCTGTGGTGTGGGAATTCCACTGGTCCAGCGAGCCCCTGATTTCTGTGAGCGGCTCAGCAGTTGTTCCAGTTGCCCTGGAAGATAGATCCTTTCTCCCCACGCTGCACTCACAGCTTCTCAGAGCACTGGGAAGATGGCACCGATTTGTTTACCCATGAATGCTTTTTTGAGAGGAGAGAGGCCTTTGTGCCTCAACATTTTCCCCCGGACAGAAACTTGGGGAGGGGGAGGGAAGGGCACGCCTGTGTCACTTTACTGTTTTTATCTTTCTAGCTATTTGAGCAGATTCTTCTTCTACCTTCCAAGCTTAAAGCCTAACAAACAAACAAATTTTCCACACTGTTAATCATTATTATTCCAGATAAAAACAAGTTATCAAAAAAAATTCAGGATGGAATGAAATCTCCAGAAATATCATCTGATTGCATGTGTGTTTTATCTGATACCTGGTGGGATTCATTCAGTAGGGGAGGCTCTTTGGGAGAGAATGAGAAAAATATCTTTCTGTATGTGCTCTTCTATACCACTGAGATTCCCCCCAACAAACACACACACACACACACACACACACACACACACACATTAATTTTATATTATTGGTCTATGACTACATAAGGTTGTCCATGTCGAGTGAAAACAATACATTTACAATAATCCTTTGCTAACACCTACATTCTTGGTATGATACTCTTCACTGGGTATCATTTTTATGTGTATGACCCAATCGTCTCTTTCAATGAAGTCATTGCTTAGCCCTGATTTCATAGGTAAGAAATAGAATATAAAAAGGCCAAAAATTAGTAGCTGTGTCCGTGGCAATTACTGCTTAATAGTAATAGCCCAAAGCTACCAGACCCCAAAACTCAATAGCTAAAAACATTAAGCACCTTTTATGCTCATGAGTCTAGAGATCAGCTGGGTAGTTCTGGTCTCTCTCTCTGCTGTGCTTAGTCTTTTCAGCTGTGGGTTAGGTAGTCAGGTCTGCTGGTCATGGCTGGGATCTCTCACATGTTTAGGAGTCAGCTGGGGGCTGGTTGGTCTAGGATGGCCTCACTATTTTGTCTGATGATTGGCTGATTCTTGACTAGGACAACAGCGGTGACTGGTCCATGATCTCAGCATCCAGCAGGCTATCCCAAGCTTCTCCACATGGTGATGACAGGGATCCAAGAGAGTGAGTGAAAAGGTTCAAGACCTCTTGAGGTTTTAGTCTCAGATCTTGCATACTATCACCTCCACCCAATTCCATTAGCAGAAGCAATTCACAGCCTTAGGCCAGATTCAAGGGTAGAGGAGAGACTCCATGTTTAATGGAGGGACCCACAGAGTCACATTGTAAAGGGTGTGGATACAGGGAAGTGTGAACATTTGCGGCTATTTTTAAAATCATTCTATCACAGTAATTAATAGAGTGTTTCCAAAGTACGCTCCACAAAACACTAGTTCCACATGCTATTAGTTGGGTGGTTTACAAATCAACACACATATACACATATAAAAAGGGAGAAGGGTGGATTTCCGTGGCCAAATACGTTGGAAAACTGCGTTTATGGGATTCTCCTCTGTGATGCCTAAAATTGAACTAGCAGGAACACTGACCCCCAACTCTCCCAGCTGGGGCAGCTACAGTAACTCCCCAGATGTTCAGAAGTTCCTTCTCTTGGCAGCAGGAGTTGCACTGAGGCTCAATTTCCCAAAGGCCCTTCAAGTCTCCAGATCCCAGGCAACTGGAATTTCCAGCAATCCCCAAATGCCTAGTGTCCAAGTTCAAACCGCTAGACGTCTGCGCCCAGTTCTCCTCATTGAAGACTGTTCTCATGCTTACATGATACAAAGGCAGAGCAATAGGGTGCCAGATTTCTTTACAAGAACACAGCCCCTCAGTGTATCCAGCTGTGCCCTGCCCCAGCATACCTCTCTCACATCTCCACAGGACTCTGAGAGAACAGGGGCCAGTGTACGTGCTGAGATCCTACGCCAAATGACATTTGCTGGTGTTTGCACCCAGGCCATTGCCTGAGAGGGTCAAACAAAATTATCAGGATTCTTTGATTCTTTACTGGGTAACCTAGTGCCTTTGTTGATTGACTCCCAATAGATAAAATATACAGCTTTCCAAGCTTTTTTGATTAAGGAACATTTTTTCAAGGAGCACTTTGCAGGACTGGTATGATAGAGAATGCGCTTTAGGGAATGATGTCCCATTTAAAGGACACATTTCAGTAGAGTAAATACATCTAAATGCAAATAGATATAAAATGGTCATTGTTTATTTTCTCACATATGCTTTCAATCCCTTCTAAAGAATTTCTGACAGTCAAAATAAGCAACTACATAGAAACAACTAGAAAAAAAAAATAAGTTGACGTCAAAGAGAGACAAGGCCAAGAGGAAAACAGGTAAAGCTGTCAGATAAAATAGCCTTGTGCCTTGTACTTGTTTTAGGCACCCCACAAAAAGTGGATTGAAACAGAATCTGAACACAATATTTAATTTTAATGAGTAAACAAAGAAAAGTAATAATTTAGCATTCATTCAACAAATCTTAGTCCTGCTTCTTCTATTTAGCAGTCACATAGGTTACTGGGGTCATGCGATGAATAAGATAGAGCCCTTGTCCTCAAGAGACTTACAATCTATACCAGGAGTCATGAAACTAGAATTTACAGCCAAATCCTATTCATCACTTGATATGCCAAATAAAGTTTTATTAGAACACAGTCATGCTCATTTGTTTATGTATTGTCTACGGCTGCTTTCATAGTACAACAACAGAATTGTGTACTTGCTTCAGAGATGGGATGGTTTGCAGAGTCTAAAATATTTACTGTCTGGCCCTTTATAGAAAAAGTTTGCTGACTGCTGGCAGACTCTAGGTCCATCTTTACTCTACCTCTGTATTCTTTCTCTTAGAGAATGCTTTTTCTTTTTCCCTTATGGTTTCAATTGCTTCGACAGAAATGACTCTGTAATCTCTGTACCCGGTCATAGGCACTGGAGGTATTTCTAGAATTTCTCAATTCATTCTGTGAAAGCAATTACCTGCTGTGCCTACTCTATGCGTTATTCCTCTGACTAGGTCAGAGTTGACGCATAGATTAAAGTGAAATGAGAAACGCGACCATTCAGATTGGAGGTGTAAATGGAATACTTTAGTATTGCTCTAATCATACCTTGCTTTTCTTTGGAAGTTCTCAAAGAGTTTTACCATAATTAGCTTCTTTACTCTAATAACATCAGGGAAATTTTTTAAAATCATTGATATCATCACTGTCTAGTTACGAAAGCAGACATGAGGGAGTTCAGTAATTCACAAAAGGACTTGATTCCCTGACAGCAAAAGTTACTCCTAAGTTTTACAAACAGTGCTGCTCCTTCATGATATCCCGTGCAGGGGCTAGACTTCCACTACACCGACTTCCATGCGTTTTCTCCTCCAGGCTATCATTCCAATTTGGCTATTCCCTGTCCCCAAATGGTGCATGGCAAGAAGCATATCCTATGCTCAGCCTTATTATTATTAGGTGAAGAAAGGATGGTGCAAAGGTTGGTGTTATATTTTTCCCCCGAGAGGTTACCTCTTCCTCTATGGCTCCATCATGGTTCACTTCCTTGCTCCTTCTGTTCCACTGCTAAGGTTGTTCTGTCCTTATGTAAGGGTAACAATAGTAAATGCAATCAGCTCTGGACGAGTGGAAAATCTCTAAGTCTGTTCTTTTTCTTCAAAAAAGCACTTCCTTGAGGAAAAGGTGACTTCTCCCTCCTAGTTCTGAAAAGCGAATTTCCAGGGACATTAGAGATTTTGGAAGTTGAAAAGGATTTCATAAAAGAAATGAAAGCATGACTATTTTTCTCCTAGGACTGCTGGAGCTCAGCTGCCATGTAGCTCCGAAACTCCACTCACTCACTCTGTCCTCCAAGTATTGTATTTCAATAAAAACTTAATAAACAGAATATTAAAGATTTGAAGAATTATACAAAGTATTCAATTTCTAACCCTGCCATTTATTTTATTTTTATGAGATATCAGGACCAGTTTAATAAGTATAATAAACATAAACTCTGGCATTTATAACACTATTCACCAGATTAATACCAGATAATATTTTCTAGAAGTGCCATTTTCATAGGAATAAATGGATAAACAGATATGTCTTAGACTTACTCTACCAAGATTGCAGGAGCTCAATTTTTGAAAGCAAATTAACAATGAAAATCAATATTTTCCCCATTAATTCCATATTCACTGAAAGAGTTTTACTAGCAGAAGATAGCAAAAGATATGCTGGTATGGGGCCAGCCAATGCTGTCTTTGATGCATATTAAAAAGAAAGAGTTCTTCCCACTCTTAGTTTTAACCGACGGCCCTGGGCTTGTCACCATAGGTCTCTACAAAACCCCTTGCACATGCACATGAGCACAGCTGACAGTTCATATTATCAGATTCATCTGAGGCAGGGGACAGTAATGTGTGTTTTATTATTAACGTTTCTAATTTATCATCTCCCACTGCCGTTTTTCTTCCTATCTCCCAGCTAAGAACTTCCAAGATGCTAATGACTTCAAAGACTCAAAGACACAAAAAAGAATATCAAGAGAAATGGGTCCTTCTTAGACCTCAAAGGAAAAGGGAGGAGGTGGGAATTCAGGAAATTAAACCACTTTAGAGAAAGGCAACATGTTGTCACACTGCAGAGAACCTGCAGTTCAATACCCTGTAAGTTACTTGGCATCTAAGTATTTTTTTAAAAACCCAAAACCCTAATATTATCAATAAATCATCCCCAAACCATAGTAAGATATTATATACACACATGAAATTGCAAAAAAATTTTAAAACTTTGATCCATATCAAGTGTTGGTGAGGGTATGTGGAAAGGAGTGTTTCCTCTGCACTACTGGTGGGAGTTAAAATTGTTATAGAAACTTTGGAAATCGATTTTGCAGGATTGATCCCAGTTTAAAACATACATATGCTACAGAGCAGCAAATCCATTTTTCACCATCTAATTTAGAGAAACTTTCGTAGGTGATTACAAAGAGTTATATACAAGGATGTTTACTGTGGAATTATTTGTGACAGTTGAAGTTTGAATCAGCCTATGTGTCTAACAACCAACTTTGATGGAATGTGGCACAACAACTGTGGACTATGCTGTGCTCCATACATTTTAATATGGAAACATCTAGAGGATTTGTTTTTCAGTGAAAAAGCTGGTTGCACGGTATACATTTAGTAGGATGCTACTTAGGTAAAAATACACACACACGTGCACACACACAACCTCCAGCACATGAATACACCAAGCCACACCCTCTGTATGGTACTGATATTTATGTATTTATACAAATAACAGAAAATAGTTTGATATTATTCTCACCAAAGTGATAACAGAACTTCTCTTGCTCTGAGAAGGGGGGAAAGAAACTAAGACTCTTCACAAGGAGGATGTGTTTGCGTAATATTTCCTTGTTTAAAAAATTAAAAATAAAATATACTCTGAAAAACTGGCATGTTGATAAATGTCCAATCAGGGTGTGGTGATGAGAAAAGTAATAAGTAGGCATCTATTATGTGGTAAGTATTCTATAAATTAAGACATCCTATTGTGATACGCAGAATGATAAGATGATCCCCAAGACTCCCAACCTTGGTGAGCACACACAAACACTAATCTAGGTACTGACGAGAAGGGATTTTTCAGATGTAACTAAGCCCCAAATCAACTAACCTTAAGATAGGGAGATTATCCTGATGGCTCTAAACTAATCACACGAACCCTTTAAAAGCAGAAAGTTTTCTCTAACTGGTCACAGAAGAGGAAATCAGAGATTCAAAACACATGAAGGATGTAACGCTCTGTTGATGGCTTGAGCAGAAGGGGCCACATGGCAAGAAAGCAGATGGCCTTTAGGAGCTAAGAGCAGCGAGCAAGGAGAATGGGGACCTCTATCCTACAAGCTCAAGGAAATGAATTCTCCCAACAACCAATAAGCTTGGAAGAGGACCCTAACCCCAGATGAGAACTGTCATTTCACTGATACCTTGATTGCAGCTCAGTGAGACCCGAAGCAGAGAACCCAGCTATGTCAAACCCAGACTTGTGACCAACAGAAACAGTGAGATAATAAATGTGTGTTGTGTTAAATTGCTGTGTTTGTGATCATTTGTTATGTAGAAATGGAAAATGCATACAGCTATGTCTCGCTGTGGTAATAAGTAACCCCTGTTCCTCAGCAGGTTAACAGAATACACAGTCACCTCTTTATCCAGCTCTATGCCCTATGTGAATGTCCATAAGTGGGCTGGGATATCCACCCCAGAATTTTTCAGAAATACAGGATGAGCTGCACTTTACAGAACACGTGATCCCTCAGATTCTCAGTGAATGAGGCATCTGGAGGATTGTACACAAGCTCTTGTGTCCCTTGGTCCAGGGTGACGCACTTAACCCATTGGCCAGAACTAGGCACATGACACTACCTTGCAAAGCAGCATTGAAAAGTGAAGGGGCAGATGCAATATTTGGTGAGTCCTTTTCCATATACCATAAGAGTGATGAACTTCTTACTGTGACCTTGAGAGAAATGTATTATCAATAGCTTTGAATAGATGGGCTAACTGAAGCTCAGAGAGGACATGCGACTTGCTCAGGATCACACAGATGACAGAGTCTGGATGAGAACTTAGTTTTTGTGTATCTGCGAAGCTCACGTTCTTTTCACTGTAGCATGCTGTCTCTTCCTAGCATGAGGGATCGTCTAGAGACTACTAAAGAGGCTTGATTTGGAGAAGAAAATATGCAACTGGGCCGGAAATGGAGGGTCATCCCTAACCCTGGATCTTCCGTTCACCTTCTGAACCAAGCACATGGTGTCTCAGTCTCCCCACCTGTAATCTGAGACTAAACCCATATTTCATCAAATCTAAGGTGCCAAGGATTATAAAATTTGCCGTTATTTTACATACCACTAAGAAAGAGAAACTGTAACCAATTAAACTATGATGGAGCAGTGATTATAAGACTTAACTTAATAGTGAGAGAATGTACATCTCAGAATTGCTGAAATATAGTAATACCTACCCCTCCTTACTTGAAGGTTCTGTAGATAAAAACACCGTAGTGGAGTGTCATCATTACACTGTTGTCTTAGTGCTCTATAGGGCTGGACTGTGATCAAAAAAGAAAATTATTCACTTGAGAAACTTTAGGTCCTCTCAGTAACTCAGATAAGACTTGCGCCTACATCTGAAGGGGTTTGGGATAACAAATCAATAAACACAAGCAATAAGGAAATATTATACATTTAGGGATGACAATAGCAACTTATATTTTACTATATGCAAATATTGTTCTAAGTATCTTAAATATTGTAACAAAACCCCTGAGTTAGATACTATATATATATATATTATGAATTCATTGTAAATGTGAAAAATTTGATGTACAGAGAGATCAAACACAGGCACAAAGCTGGAAAAAGGCAAAGTAAGGATTCAAACCCAGGAATCTGGTTTTAGAACCCAAGGTTCTAAACCAATGCCAAAATCTACCTGCCAATCGTCTCCCCTTCTATGGCTTCCATCCAAGTCTCCCATTCATTAGGAATTTCTCTCTACCCTCTTCCTGCCTCAAATCCATACCTATTTTCAGAGCATAGTTTACACTTCCCTTTTTCTAACAACCTATGTTGTTCTCAGGTGGGAATGACGTTCGTTTTCTCCAAACCCCTGCAAGGATGCTGCTTCTGTGAGGGTGGAGACGGTGTTCTGTGTTGTTCAATAAGCACTGGCGATTGGTTGAAAAATGCCCTCCCCCCAGACATCTGCACCCCTTTCCAGGATCCTCTGGATTACATTATATGGCAAAAAGCGTCTTCACAGGTATGATTAAGTTAAGGCCTCTGATGAATGGGAAGGTTACCCTGCATTATCCAGGTGGGCCTTAAATGCAATCACATGTTTCCTTGTAAGAAGGAGGCAGAAGGACATTTCTCTCTCACAGACACACACACATGCACATGCCCACACACAGAAGAGGAGAAGGCAATGTGACCATGGAGGTAGAAATTGGAGTGATGCAGCCACAAGCCAAGGAATGCCGGCAACCACAAGAAGCTGGAAGAGGCAAGGAACAGATTTTTCCCTAGAACCTCTAGAGGGAACATAGCCCTGTTGACGTCTTGATTTGGGGCAGTTAATACAGATTTTAGACTTAATTAGTTACTATAGGTTTGGATCTATATGAGAGCATAATTTTTTGCTACTTTAAATCACTCAGTTTGTGCTAATTTGTTATAGCAGCCACCGGAAACTAATATAGAATTATTCAATTCATTTTAATAATTTTACACTAATTTATTCAAATCAATTAAATAATTTTTCACTTTTGAACTGGATCTTTGTGCATAGAATCATGAATAGCCAAACTGTATTATAACGATGTAACTTTATATTAGGCATTTTGGCTAATTATAGCAAAAAGTTGTGATTTAATCATAAGACATTATGAAAGGAAAAAATCTATGAGCGTATGGAACGTCAGGTCAACTCTCTGTTTACAGTCAAAAGCACATGACATGATATGTTAAGTTGAGATCCATTACTACAAGCAGAGCTTCTCAAAACAAAATTTTCATCTTTTATCTCACTTCTTCCAGTAAATGGATACATGAGCTGGCTTCAAAGTTAAGTGATATTTTCTTTCTTACCGAAAACATGTCTATCGTTTATTTTTTCTGGTAGAAAAATAAAACAAACAATTTTAGAAAACCAAAAGTATCCCCTCAAAAGTATTACACGAAGAGGGCTAGCACTTTCCAAGGAAACTGATGCTCTTACCTCTCAAGTACTAAGATTTACTGCCAAAGACTTCTCCTAGTATTTCTTAAATCCTTAATAACTAAAATATCTTTGCCTATTTTCTAAATTAAATATAAAATATCTATAACAAAAAAATGGAGAAAGTCATTTCGTGAGACATTGATCAATACAAAATTAATATTTCAGGTACTCTGAAACTCTGGAGTGGGTTCCTAATAAAAAACTTCAGTACGCCCTGTAAGAGCTGCCAAAAGAAGCAGGAAGTTACTTTTCATTTGAGCAGTCCAATTTTTCTTCTGTCTGCAAACAGAGCAAAATTCAGGACGTTTCACTACTGGTGAATCTCTAATGAGTGGGTAGTAAAATACCTACCTTTCTGACTGCCACTGGATATCAAAAAATTACTCACTTCTGACTAAGTAATTACCCACCAAAAATTTAGATCAAGTGGTCGTCACGTCACCCAAATTAGTACCTGACAAGGAATGCTTTTGGCGAGGTTGGCAGCTGAGAAACAGGAAGTGAGTTGCAAAACATTATTAAAACTTGAAAATAACAGCCTTAAAAGGTGTGTGATCTACCATTCAAATACTCAAAACTACTACAGAGAGGAAAATCAAGCCTGGGCGGAAGGGACACTCAGGGAACTGGTGGAGAAGATGAAGCAGAGCAAACGTCACTCAATCTTCACTTACCCAAAGGACCACGGCCAGTTCCCTGCTGGGCCATTATTACTATTACCACTATCTTTTCAATTTTTTTTAATTGAGATCACATTGCTTTATAACATTGTGTAAATTTCAGGGGTGCATTATTATGTTTCAGCTTCTGTATAGACTGCATCGTGTTCACCATCAAAAGTCTAGCTTCCATCTGCCAACATACATATGTCCCTTTACCCCTTTTGCCCTCCCCCATCCTCTTCCCCTCTAGTTGGTTCTCTGTGTCTCTGTATTTTTGTGCGTGTTTGCTTATCTTCCACATATGAGTGAAATCATATGGTATTTGTCTTTCTCTGACTTATTTCACTTAGCATACTACCCTCAAGGTCCATCCATGTTGTCACAAATAGTATTCCATTGCACATATAAACACCACATCTTCTTTATTCCTTTGTCCAAAATGGGCACTTAGGTTGCTTCCAAGTCTTGGCTATTGTGAATAATGCTGCAATGAACATAGAGGTGCATATAACTTTTTGAATTAACATTTTCATGTTCTTTGGATAAATACCTAGAAGAGGAATAGCTGGATCATAGGGTATTTCTATTTTTAATTTTTTGAGAAATCTCCATACTGTTGTCCATAGCACCTGCACCAATGTGACAAAGTCTTGTAACAGTATTTGGAAGCACATAGAAGCTCCAGATGTTTGTTTACGAGCGACTCGGAGGGCTACAACTGTGCTCTGAAAAATTCTTGTCAGTGGTTGGATTACTTCCTAAGCCAGATATAGTCCAGGGTTCAGATTCTTTCATAGCCCTACAAGGATGACAAGAGGCTCCCTTTAGAATCTGACCAGGCAGGTCGTGTGACTCAAGTCTTCATTTTTGAGGAAACTTGGCATGAATCAAAGAATTCGTCTCGTCTTTGTCTCCTTGCTGAGTGTCATCTGGAAGTGGATGCAGATCTCTCAGGAGAATTGAGAGGTTTCTTGCTATTTGACTTGAAGTTAGTCTAACCGGGTCACTGAAATTCAATTTTTTTGTTTGAATATTATTTTTCATAGGATCAGTGCAGTATTCACTCATTACTCAATCCATATTCCTATAATTCAACTTGAGCATTATGAATATAAGCTTTAGAGGTGCAATGACTTCTGAGTTATATTGTTATTTATTTTTTGTTGATCCAAATATAGTGAGTATAATGAAAAACACTAATAACACTATTCATTTAGGACTACTCTTGCCATTCAGAAGACTTCAGTCAAATGGTCTTTTATTGGGAAATTAAAAAAATAGCAAGCATTGAACCAGAGCAGAAGTCACCAAACTATGGCCCATGGGCTAAATCTGTCCTAGTTCATTTGCTTACATATTGTCTGTGGCTGCTCTCCTTGCTACAATGGCTGCAGACTTGAGTGGCTGCAACAGAGAGCACAAAGCAGAAAATATTTACTATCTCACTCTTTACAGAAAAAAATTATCAGCCAGATAAATTGCACTGGATAATGGCATGGATAGCATGTGGATTGAAGTCTTTACTACAGGAACATTCTCTGGTTTCTATATCATTATTGTCCAAGACTCTCTTGACTGTATTCAGGACCCTCCATGATCAGGTTCTCTATCCTATTACTCTAACCCTTATTGTCCAGTCCTATCCATACTGTGTTCCCCAAACATACTGTCTACATTCACACTTGAGTATTGTTGCTAGGCATCTGGGATACAAAGTCTATTAAGAATTGGTTCCTCCCTATATGGCACTTGCCTTTTAGCAAGAGCTCACTATCTAGAAAGCACAGTGCCTGCAACAGAGTGTCACCTACACGCGTACCTTATAGGTAGCTGAAATCAATTGATCTGAATTAAAATACAAAGAAGAGATGCTCCCATCCTGGCATCACCTCCAAACCAGACTAAAAGGTCTTCTCTGTATTATAAACTTGTAGAAGAAATTCCCTGATAAATCCTTGACAACTTTACTTAGCGTTTTCTAAGTTGTCACACATCAGAATTAATCTACATTATTTGAAGGATTTTACTACATTACTCTTTCTCTATGGGTCTTGAAATTTTTTTTTTCTTTCAGAGAGGGAGAGATTGAGAGAGAGAAATAGGGCTGATATTCTGAACATTGAGGACTGTTTTGTTTGGGTTATGGATAATTATTTATGCCATGTCATAGATTCCATTATGATATTTCTTGATATAGTAACATTATTGGTACTGCATTTTTCTCCTGAGGTGATACTTGGGGGTCCACTTATGAAATTGTGTTTAAATGGAGACTAATTAATTGTAAAAGGACCTCTTGGCAAGATTGCTCAAATTAAATAATAATTACCAAATATCCTCTTCACTTTATGCTATGCAGACTCAGCCTCTAAGTTTCACCAAGCTCTTAACAAGTCAGTCCTCTCTGGTAATTACTCAATAATCTCTTCCTTCAATAGTATAAGCCCCTCAGGTTTTTCACAGCTTCTTTAAAATTTTTTTTAGAAAAAGAAGGGGAAACAAAAAGAATTTCACCTTTGATTTGCATCTAAGCATGTATCACTTAAGGACTGAAGACATTTTTAGTTCAAAAGCTCATCTGAAATACTCCAACATTAACTGTATGAAGAAAGTCATTGGTGTTGCTTTCAGGTATACAACAGATATTGTTACTGTAAGTTTGGTTTCAAACTGGAATCCTAGACCTTTCTGGCACTGAGACCTGAATACTCTTGCCCACTGTGACTATTACAGAATTTTAAAAAGGTAAGTATGTCTGTTAAACATTAGGTAGAAAGGAAGAATGATGACATTATGAAAATATGCATGTCACTTGGATCTGTTCTAGAAGGAAAATACTTGCTCATGGAACAAGTGTCATAGTCAGTCCACAAGTCTTCACCAAGTCTCACTGAACCTGGGTGCAAAGTAGTTTGCTTGCCTTCATGACAAAGTTGTGTGGTATCCATCTCACTTGTCTAAGTGTGAGAGGCATACACAATTTGGGAAGTTACAGCAAGATGACTTCCTAAACTCTTAGAAAAAATAGAACCAACTCCAAGACCCAATAAAATTTACTTAATTTGAAGCTTAACTAAACATTTCATGAGCAAAGGATGAGTGAGCTACGGGTGGTGAGGGTTCAACAATAAATATCCAGCTGTCCTCTGATGCTTTGGACTGAATTCTGTCCCTCCAAAATTATAAGTTGAAGCTATAACCTCTAACGTGATGGTATTTGGAGATGGGGCCTTTGGGGAATAATTAGATTTAGATTAAGTAATGAGGGTAGGGTCCTCATGATGGAGTCAGCATCCTTATAAGAAAAGGCACCAGAGAGCTCACTGGCTCTCACTCTCTGTCTCTGCCTTGTGAGGACACAGCAAGAAGGCGGCCATCTACAAGCCAGGAAGACAGCTCGCACCAGAACGTGACCATGCCAGCAGCCTGATCTCTGACTTCCAGCCTCCGGACCTGTGAGAAATAAATTTCTGTTGTTTAAGTCACTCAATCTATAGTATTTCATTATGGCAGCTCGAGCTGACTAAGACACCTGGCATCCAGAGGATTTTCATATTTTTTAGTAAAGGGTGTATCTGAAGGAGCAGCCTGAATCTGAACGCGTTGATTAATACATAAACAGACTCTGAATGGCTCTTCCACTACTTATCGCCAAGATACAATCTGGCACAACAGTTTTGTTTGATAGACAGCATTGGCCCATGCTTGTCAACTAGCCAATGTGAAATAACATTATTACTGTATAATGTCGAGTTAGGCTGCATAATATTTCCATTGTATGACACTCATGGTGAAGAGATTTCAGAGTTCTCAACTGTTTCCATAATTAGTGTTACATATTTGTAAAATTAAGGTACCGCTATCTCCATTATTCCCATATTTCCTTCCTTCCAGGGTGCTGATATGTATGTGTGTTCGCTTCCGAGAATGATCGGAGGAAATGCCTCCATCTCCAAAGGCTCTCTGTATCCCCACTGTCCCTATAGAAGGCATCCAAAACCCCACTTTATCTTGTGAACTTGCCCAAAATAAAATAACCAGGGCCAGCTTGAGGAATGAGAGGAGAGAACAAGAGGAAACCAGACTAAAAGACCGGGTTCCGAGTGTAGTTTATCGCTCTACCTCTGGTTTGAAAGGATTATGTAGCCATAGGCTATCTCCAGATGGAAAGATGGCTCAGTGACATCCCTTTGGTAAATAAGTAGCTGTCCCTCCTCCCTCTAAACGTCACATTGAAGTAGGCTGTGTTTTCTGATTAATTCAGTTTGAATACCGTTGACTGTCTGTCACTGTAGTCATATGTCACTGGTGGCAGCTCAGAGAGTCTAACCTTCTCTAACATCAGTGCACACAATTCATTTTAAAATGTGGTCTAATAGTTACCGAATACCTGCAAGGTAAAGGGAAGATGGGATGCATTTTCCCTCAGAATAGCCTGCAACCACATTTATGAAAGCAAACTCTGTAGGCACAGTAGTGTTCTTTGCAATGCAAAGGCTGTAAGACACTTGGAAATTTCCCCGAAGAATTGTCTTCATCTTTTACCAGAGCCTGACCAAGCCCTCTGTACTCAGACATGTGAGGAGATATGGCACCTCCTTCAGTTTTCTTTGGTGTATAATTAGAGAGGGACAAAATACCACGACCCCTTGTCTTTGAGTGGTCTGATAGCAAAACCCTAGGTTTTCACAATGACCAGAACATAGGCAGGCTCTGCCCAATGCTTCTCTCTTTTTTCAGTTGTGGAGGGAGAGTGGTGTGGCGGAGACCCTGGACTTTGGAATCAGAAGTTGGTTCAAATCATAACTCTTGCTATTAATTAGCTTCCTAATGTAAGGTAAACTACTAGCCTTTCCTGACCGTCTGTTCTTCATCACTCAATGGCAACAGGATCACCTGACTAAGTTGCTGGGATGAGCACATGAAACCCAAAATGCAAACCTTCAGGATCTTGTCCCTTGTTCTTTGAACCTGCATTGGAAAACACTGCTACTAAAATATGTCCACTGTTTTTATACATGGCCATGTGCAAAAGTGACAAAGCTTTGACCTAATCTTGCCCCAGGCTTTGGCCTCCACCTCCAACAATAAATACGCAATTCTCTGTTTACAACTCCATAAACAGGGACATGTGTTTCTGTTAACAATGCATGCTCTGGGCTGTCTCCGTGATCAATTACTTTATATCATTTTCAAATTGTCACATGTTTACGTCTTTTCAAATAGCTGTCCCCTGAACCACAAGGGTCTGCCTGACTATGGCATGGTCAGAGGGGTTCCCTTCAACTTAGCACGTCTAGAAATGCCACAGACAGAAACGCTTCCGGGCTATTCGCTAAGAAAACTAGCATAAGCTGCTTATCAGAAAATATTACGTTTTCCCTGAAAGGTGAGCTGTTTTGTCAGTTGCTTGGGCTGTGTGAAATTCCTTTTTTGTCAAGATCGGTCACTGCACAGAAGCTAACAGTAGACTGCCAATTCCCCAGTGAATGCCGGGGCCCTGGGCAAAATCCTGAAAAGCTAGTCCTTACTTTCAGGACTAGCATACTATGGTTGAAATCCAAGGCCTAGATAAATGTAAGTCGTATTAGTGTTGTAATAACTGTGCAATTTTTAAAGATGTATGAGCCAACTTACCTTGTGGATCCAGACCCTAAACAAAGCCTTGTGTTCTCCAGTTTCTTATACTGGCCAAATAATTTGGTAGAAAAATTCCATTCTCTTTTTGAAACATCTCAACTTAAGATTCAACATCCAAAATTTCAGTCCCTAAAGGAGTAACACAAGAAGCCAAAAACTTGAGTTTCTGGTCTTGCTCTATAAGTTATTGGTGGCATTGGGCAGGTCATTCCAAATCTCAAACTCAGTTTCCACACCTGTAAAATGTCAATGAAAGTATCACTTATCTCTTGGGGTCATTATGGGACTCATGGGAAGACAATGAAGTAAAAATTTGTGTTCACTGCACAGGCCAGGACAAATGTAAGGCATGGAAATGATTATGGTTACAATCGAACACGTTATCAAGTTCCACACAATCACAGAGCAGGAGGCTCATGGCTGCCAGCCTTAGCGTTTGGTTTTATGCTCAGTGTCTTGGGCCCAGCCAATCAGTGTGCTGGGTGGATAATGACAAGGGAGGATTAGATTCTGGCTGGTTTATGGTCTAAACTATACAAATTTGCATTTTTACCAGAGACCTGGGACAATTTACTGTGCTTCATGAAGTTTTTACAATTGAGTATGTTAAGAATAATAATATTGATAATAATAATAATAACTGAACACTCAAAGAGGTTAAATGGCTTTCTCTAGGACATAACAGCTAATAAAGGATCAAGATTTAATTTACACCTATCTCCATCTGGGTCCAAAGAGCCTAATTCAGAGGCATGAGGCTTCATGGACTCCACACCCTCATAAAGCTTCTAAGAAAGGCAATGACCAGAAGTCACGTGACCTCAAGCTTCCTCTTTTAATTTTCAAGAGCAAATAGAAGTGGCTTACATGTGATTCTTGTTGATGTAAAGACAGAGCACTCAGTCTCAAATTTGGAGCAGAAGTTTGAAAGAATAGAGCAATATTTTAGATTGCACTTACCTTCCTTTCCCTTTTATTTGAAGGCTCAAATTTTCTCTCTTTCTGCTTTCTCTCTGTCTCAATCTCTTTCCCCCTCTCTCCCTCTCTCCTCTTCTTTCTGTTTCTTTCTCTCCCAGGCTCTCTCTTCCTATATCTACTTCTACGTCTCTCTCTCTGCCTCTCTCTGGGAGGAAGATTGGTCCAGGAATAAGAACAAGAGATGTTGGGCATCAGAACCCTATTTGGAGTAGAACCAGCTCTACCACCTCCTAGCTGTGAGCTCGGGCATTCGCTTCACTGCTCAGACCTTTGTGTCCTCACGTTGGAAATAAATCAACACTACTCCCCTCTACGTACAGCCCTGGTACCAATCGCGGAAAATGTCATAAACAAGGTGCCTAGCAGAAGGCTTGGCATTTAGGAATGGAAATCCCTTCTCGAATCTGTATATAATATCTGAACAACTGGTACTAAAGTAGCAAACTCAGATCACTCAGATTTTATCACTTTCTAGATATAAAGGTACCGGTCAAACTGCTGTGTTTTCACTGAATTGAATGACTGTTTTCACACCACGCAGAGCGAGGCAGAATTTTTATGGATTAGGTGTCATTTGGCTATGAGTTCATAAATGCGCCTAGCATGACCTCTACAGTTCTTTTCCACCATTGGCCAGTGGTCAGGATGGCGCTGGGGACAGATTTGGTTTGCTCTATTTGCAGTAACTGGTTTTAGGCATTTTTGGCATTAACCTCATGTCCTTTTTGAGCTTGTTACAAATCACCTCTCTTATCAGCCTAAGTGTCCAGTAGTAGGCGGGGATTAAAGTCAACAGTGCTGAAAAGCACCTCTATGTGGAGCCAAAAATAGCACCCACATGAGGGAGAGGAAACAATCCTTGAGACCCCCAAGGTCCCTCCCCATGAGCATTTTCTGAGTTCCCTCCAACTGTAACTTCCTTTTCTTGAATGTAGAGAATATTTCCTGACTGTGTAGAATCACAAGCCACGTGCCTGCAAAGCACACCTGTGATTCACAGGTATTTCTGCTCTGAGAGTGATCGCATCAAAACTATACTGACTATATGGGAAAGCGAAGTGATGGAAGAATTTGCTGGGACCTTTATTTATTCATTTATTTATTTGGCAAAATGGTAGACAAATCGCTTAACCCACTCTGAAGAAGCAAGATAAAGAAAGAATTGTTTTTGTGACAATTACTCATGACTCGAGTAATCAGAAGGCCGAGATAGCGCTCTCTAAGCTGCACTCCTTTGGTTTGCTCTGAATAAGTACATATAGTCTAAAACACTTAGACCTTATATATTCCAAAATTGCCTGCCTCTTGGATTTGCCATTATTCTTATTATCCAGAAGTGTATACATATTTCTGTTTCAAATATTGGTAATAATACACATTTTTGAATTGAAGCAAGCCTCTGCAATCTACTGCATCTTTTCGTAGTGCATTCATCTGTAAATGTACTTTAAAAACTGTAAAAAACTATACAACATGCGATATTTACTGGGTGTGGTATGCATATCTTTATTTTTACACATAACCACAATAATAATAAAAGGATTCTTGACTTGCTTGCACACTAGCCATTGCAGTACTCTTTCACCAAAGTCACACTTCAGCTGGCTTCTCTGCTTCCTCCTGAATTTGCAGCCCAGATCTGATGAACCTTTTCCAATCTGACAAACGTCACAATCCATCCCCCCGAGTTACCATATGTGGCTCCAGCTCGAGTATCACCACACAATCATACATTTTTACAATGGGTCTATAAAACAACCATTATAATAAATGTCTGCTTAATTAATACATTAGGACATAAAGCAATTTATTATGCTCTTATTTGCTATCATTCTCCCTGCTCAAATTTAATAATGCAAAAAGGTTTCTCAGATGCCAACCCCTGGAAATAATAAAAATACATTCATCATGGATATTGAATGCAGACACGCCTGGCAGTACTGCTGGCAAAGAGGAGGCAGTGAAATGTGGAGACAGAAACTCAGGGCTGTTTGCACAAGCTTGGCTGGAATCAGGTCTCCAGGATAGGGGAAGGAGCCCCGTGCAATGCTTGGCATGGCTGCACGGAAGGTGCCCAGAATGACTATTATTACAATATGCAACAAAAGGGGGAGGAAGAAAGGGAGTAGGGGGGAAAAGCTTTCAAGCCAGTTAAATTCATGAGGGCTATGGAGGCTCAAATTGAAATTATCTCACTCTGTGCTGATAAATAAAGTAGCTCTGCTACCTAAATCATGACACTAACTATACGTTTCGATTTTTTTAAGTAGTGATTAGGTGGGTACTCTGGGGAACCTACCAGCCTTCGCAGAGATAACGGACTCAACTTAATATCAACTTAAAAAGAGACTTGAATTCTAACCAATCTCATGTAATGAATTGAAATTCTATAGCTTTCAGAGGGGGGGAAAGATAAAAAAGCGACACGGCTCCATTCTCTAACTTGCTGTCAGGAAATATAATTTGTGCTCTCGGTGATTCACCTAGCTCATATGCAGCATGCAAATTTATTTCCCTAATAATCAGACCTGGAGATTGCCCAAGAGGATTAATAGCATCATTCCTTATGACCGCCAGGATATTATGCACCTCTGACATGGAAAAATTGTGTTAGTTCTACAGAGAAAACGCAAGGATATTTGTCCTGCTAGACAATATAATAGGCTGGTGCATCATCAGATTACAATGTCATTTCAAAAACCTTGAATACAAATAATGTACAGTGGGGGAAATGTTGGAACAACCTCCCTTAATTCAGTAGCCTTGAATTCACATGTAGTTTTGTGTGTGCTATGCAGTGTATGCATACTTTTTTTATTAGGGCTTTCCAACATTGCATGCAAAAAGGCAGGGGTATTATATATTGCATGAGATCCTGTCATTGTTTCTTCGAAAACAGATGAAAAAGACGTGGCAAAAAAATTATTTCTATTGTTTTAGTTTATTTTTATCCCACTCGTACACAGCTGAAGATAGCGTTAAGAAGCAGGACGGTCATAGGTGGACACCGATTGTCTGGGGTTTATATGTGGGGTGTGCTCCTTGGCATGTGTATAGATATAAGCATCTAAGAATTCAGTTTCCACTCATGTCTTTATTCAAACATAGAGTTATTCATACCTACCATCGCTTAATATTTGATACTCAAGGTAAAACTGTATATTTCACAGTCGTTGTTTGGGACTATATTTTATTTTACTTCTTTCACAATGAATCGGTCAGTAATTTTCCAGAACGGTAATGTCTCCAGCTGTACTTTAGACCAAAGAACGCTGCCTTGAGACAAGACCAAATTTCATTATTATGCGCATGGGAGCAATAAGATTAGCTCCTACTGCTGCCCCTAAGGTGGAGCAGCAGGATGAACCAATGAGATGATGCTAATGTGCATGTTAATAGTATTCTGCTGGAAGAAGTTGGGATAATTAAACATGTACCGTCTCTTTAAGACAGAGCTGCACACATTTTCTTCGGATGGGTGTTTACAAGAATTCCAATTTCAGGTCATAGCCATTTCTGAGATTGCTTAAGAAAGAGATGGGAATAACTTATCTTATTCATGTATTCAAGGAACCTTATAAAATGTGCAAAACCTAACAGTTTTAAGGGGCAAAACATGCATCTTATCTTGACAGAGCTGCTTTATTATGTGTACTGTTGTATACTGACCTAATATATGGAGCATTTTTAGCTAATATACCTTGCAGGAAACCAGCCTTTAATGTGATGGATTTTATGGTATCTCATTAGGGTGTGTTTATATAACCTGATACTAAACACGTTTTCAGATTCATGTTCCTTATTAAAATTGTGAGCCACATTGATTTTTAGTTGGAACAGCAACAGAGTCGTTTTTACTATTAAGAAGGGTGGCTCTGAAGTTATTCCCAGAGCACAACTGTTCTCTGGAAAAACTTACAGACTTTCACTTTTATTAGCCTGGTCTTCATGGGATGGCCCACTGTCTTTGCTTAGAAAGCTCTGTTAGGTTATTACCCATGAGGTAGAATCTTTAATTTCATAGGAAGTTGCTTTTGTTGTTTTTTTTTTTTTTTTCTGGAAGGAAAAAAAATCTCGTTTATTCTCCTGTTGTTTTCTCATCAGTATCTTTGATTTTATGAGTTAACCCCAAATAATATTGATAGATAGGCCCTGGAGAGAATCGTATCTTCACATCTGAGCTTCTGGGGTTTTCATAACTAACACTCCCAGCCACGGCAGTGGCAAATTTAAAAAGAAAAAGAATCTTAACATTGCAAGTTGTGTTAAACAAAATAATGACTTTCACATGGTGAAGTCTCCGTTTTGTAAACTGAGCCTGTGAGGTAACTCAGAAGTCAGCCGTAAATAGTGTCCCGGGGTATTTCAGTGGAGTCAGGGGAAATAATGACCTAGAGGTACTGTAAATAGTTTAAATTGTTGGAAGGTCTTTCTAAGAAATGTAATGTGAGAAGGGAGAGAAATGTTTTTTCTCTGTTGTGAAATGAGGACCCTTTGGAGGTGATCCAAATTCAGAATGCAAATATTTAGAGAAATGGACTATCTTTTGAGAAATACAAAAACTATACTTTTCCTACTTGTTACAGCTAGTTAACACAATCCAACCAGGAAGGAAAAGAGAACATCCAGACAGAGGCACGAATATGTTTATTTCACTTTGCATTTTCAACCAAAGTTACAAACCTTTATAAAGGGAAAGGGGGGAAATAGGTTTTCCGTAGCAACATAGAGAAATCTATGGAATGGATATCGTTACTCATGATAGACTGGATATGGTTACTCACATGATTTCATTTTAACCACATGAATAACTGTAACTATAATCCTGGAGTAGTAGTTCACGAGCCTCAAGTAATCACTCTCTATATTTGGCCCAAGAAATTTTAACTCGGAAACTGTTCTCAGAAAAGAAGACAGTTTTCCTTTATTTCGCCCCTGGCATGCTATTCGTTATTAAACATTAAAGTTGTGTCAATTATCTTCATATTTCATTGTTATCCTAGTTATTTTACCAGCTTATCAAGCCTTCTTTAAAAACATGTCTGCCAGTGACAATGAACCGATGTACAGAATAGAATTGTTTGTGGTTTTTGTTTCCTAGTTAACCACAGCGATTGGTTAATTATTTCAATTTACCCTACCACCTCACTACCCACCACCATCATCCTCAAATGAGATAACAGGATGACTTAGCTATTTATTTTCATCAGCGTGAGACTGAACGTTTCAAAGTTACTCTTTGGCTAAATATAAGAGCCACATTCATGTACTTGCTTTAAATGGGGATGAACCGATCTATCCTGAGAACAACTCTGTTGTTAGTATTAATAGCTTCACAGTTATTCGGCTTGAGGTGTAATTATTTTACCATTATTACATGCAAAGCTTTTAGCAAAACAGTCCTTCCCTCCATTTAAGCAGAGAGTTTTATAATTTATTACATCTCTTTGGTCATCAACACACTATACAAACAGTTGGCCACCGGTGACCAATTACATTAAGGTTAAGCAACATAACTTTAAATTAGAAATAAGCTAATGTATCTTCATCAAGGGCCTGCTGTGTTTTCACTGCTGTTTATGAGATGATACTAAATGTGGATATAGAGCACGCTCACTGGGACCAATTCCTTTCGGCCTGAAAATGGGAAAGTCTCGGGTGTACCCGGGTCCAAAGCTAATTAATGGGATAACATCTGCTTTAAGCATTCAGCTGGAGTAATTTCTATCAACTTCCCAGCGAAGGTGCAGGGGAAGCTGTCAAAGAACTAAGTATCCATCATGAGCCATATTAACCTGTGACAGGACTGCAAAAGGCACATTTGGGTCTTGGGTTTATATTTATTTGGGGTGTTGCTGTTATCGACATGGGGTTTCCTCCCATTCTTCTTTTCTTCAGTGCATGAATAATTGTGAGGGTTCATAAGCAAATAACTTATTATAGACACATAGGCCAGGGAGCTGTTCATGCTTTCAAAAATTCAATGTGGAAGAGATAAAAGACAAGAATAAAACAGCCATGTTCCTTCTGAAACAATAGTTTCAGCCACAAAGACATTTACATTGTTTTATCGTATTACTTAAACACGCAGCAGGATTTGCTGAAGAGAAATACCAGTACTGTAAAACAAGCTTCAGAAGGGATAAGCCCACTTATTTCATGTTATTTCATGTTATCAGCTCCTGTACAACATGATTCCAGCTTTAGCAGTGACTATATAAAGGCACCTGTCGTGTGTGGTCATTTACATAAATCCGACCTAAATGGAGGAAAAAAGTGATTCTCTAACAACTTTAAATAAGCGATGGGTGTGGAAGTAGCAAAAGTAGCAATTTCCTCAGCAGAAGTTTCCCACAAATTGGAATTCTTTATTCATGTATTTTTTTTTGTTTATTTATTTATTTTGCAGGGAAGTGAGAGAAAGAGTTAATTTTAATTAAGCGTTCAGGGGGACGTGTTCCCACGACCACGCTCTTTTGGAGGAAGCCCTTAAGTTGGTATGCTTTCTATGTAGTCATAAAGTCAAGCAAACAGCACCAAGCTTTATGATCCCAATGGTCAAAAGGAAGAGGAAAAAAGATACATTGTTTTTACTGAGTGGGCTGAATTATGCTGATGTCATTTTTTAACAATCATGGACCCAATAAATGGCGTACATAAAATATGGTCCTGAGGAAGAAATTACAATAATGACCATTCACCTTTACCTGCAAGCTGTTAGGGTCAAAAGCCAAATGTCAGCTCACAATGAATATGGGGGAATTCGCAGTCTAAAACTCCACAGCCTCCTGAAAAGGGTGTTGCTCAGGGTTATTTGTGGAATTGACACTGAGAGGAGAAAAAGGATTTATTAAAAAATATTTTGAATATCTAAACACTTACACTACAGGTTCAAAAAAAAGTCAGCTTTTTCTTTAGATATTTAATAATACTGTGAAATTTTTAATATTGCTGAATTGAAGTTGTGACTGTCCTCAATTCACATATTTATCCAATAATCTTGTAGTAAACTAAAAAGTTGTGTTGGTTAATTGCCAAGCTATTTTGCATACAGTTAAGTTTTGCATATAAAAATACGCATGATGAAACATGTAGTATTTTATAACCCAAAGCAACTAACATGCTCATGTCTAATGCGTGCACACAGACTGTAACCCAGGACAAATTGCTTGTGTTAGTTACTACCACAGGCTGGCAGGCCAGAAATACATTTGGTGCCTAATATGCATAAGCACAGAAATATGGTCAGGCTCATTACTGTAATAAAGCTGTGATTTGCCAGCAGGATCAGTAGAAACACACTTGAAGCAGTCTGTCCCTTCCACGAGCTCATGTGCCATAAAGCAATAAGGTTGTAACAAGGGTGAATCCTCAATTCAGTTGGGCTACCTTGTCTGGGTTATTTGAACCCTTATTTGCCTTAAGGGGCCCATTTGCTTGTTCTAATGTGTACACAGTGATAATGTAGCCATTTATGCAATAAGGAAGGTCTGCAAAACAGTAGTCTGCTCTGCAATAAAGTGGGGTAGCAAGAGTGTGAAGAAGTGGCAACTGTTGGTCCAATTACACAATTCCGCAGTGGCGTCTTCACATCAGAGAGGTGGCTTTTGAATGTGCTTCGGAGTAAGTAGAGTACCAGACAAGTAAAAAGCCAAATGGATTTCTTTTTAGTGCTTTAATGAAATTAGAATCAGGTTGATGAAAGAAAATGCCTTGGGTCCTCTGCTTGAAGTTTCCATATTATACAAAAGACTCTTGAAAAATTATAGAATTTACATTGAGTAGGTTAAGATGGAAGTTTCCCAGTTGGAGAGAACACACTAAGGGGTCATTGCTCACTGGAGGGGACATTCAGTAATCACATGAGGGAAGTACGAGTGAAAAGGTAAAGGTAAGGGATCCCAAAATGGGCCACGGTGCCCCCCCCCCCCCCACCAAAGCCCTCAAGCATCTTGGAGCCCTGTCCTTGTTGCCACAGTCCTTGCATGGACTGTGAAGGACGTTCTTTGACAGTAGAGAGCTGGAAAATTGAAATCCAAGTTTGAAGTCCACTGTCAGAAACTTTGAATATCCCATGCTACATATTTTACTCCTATTCCTTTCTTCTACGGTTTTTCCATCTTTTAATGAAAGTTAGTTTTGTTTTTTTACATACTCATGTATAAGGCTGAAAAGCTGGTGGGTAGAGTATAAGGAAGAAAATAACTGAATTAAATATCTATAAAGCACATGTCTTTCCAAAGGTTTGGAAAAGATTCTACTTATGAACTACAAAAAATAATCTAGAAACTTGCACATTCTACTTACAGCATTATTTACCATACTTTTCTAGTAAATACCAAGAATGACAAAGAGGCACTGTTGCTCTGGCCAACCTCAATTAATTGCTTGTTGGAACACTGTGTTAAGAAAGATTCTGAGGTTACATGCAATCTCAACATACATTAAGGGGGAAATGGTAGTATGTATCCTAGCTCTCCCCCTGACAGGTGCCAATTTCCCGTTCCAGACATCATTCCCAGCATTCCCATCCTCTCTCATCCGAGATGCCCTTCTGCATCCCTCATTCTTCAAGATGCAACACTTGCAGATCTTTTTCATCCTGGTGTGCTAACAACTTTGGATTAGGCTATATAAAGAACCATTGTATATCATATACATTATATATTATGTATATGTTATATATGTTATTAAATATGAATAACTTCTCAGTCAGACTTCTTCGCACAGAAAATAGAATCTGTAAAAATAATTTTATGTTGATGTTGATTCTCTGTGGGAAACGAACATGCCATGGTGTAAGTAAAATAGATAGCCATAGCTAATGAGAAGTACATCCGGGTCAGCCTAATGGAAGAATGCAGAAGACAGTTCTCTGGGCATGGTAGTTTGCAGTGCTTCTGAACACTTACATCCTGCTGCCATTATTTCTCACTGGCCTTCTCTGGTGTCTCAGATGCCAGCAAAATCACTACTATGAGTTGACATATCATCTCCAGGATGCCCCAAATTGAAGGTAAACAAGCTACTAGGCAGGGTCACATACTAAATCAATAACCCTCTTCCCTATTATCAAATCAGCTAATAACTTCCAAACAGAGGGTAGGAGTCTAAGGGGAGGGACCTGCAGGATTTTTTACTTTATTATTTTAGAGAGATGTGACTTAGATTGAGTAGGAACATTAGCAGCAAATAACTAAGCGGGAACAGACCCCTCCAGATGGAGCTGACCGTGAAGGCTCTGGGCTCCTAAGAATAAAGGATGTCAAATCAAACCAACAAACATTTTCTACATACCTCTTAGATGCTCTGGGATCTATCACAGAACACATAGGCATGGCATGAGCAGATGGTTAAGGGTCACAGATAAAATGGATTAGTATGGGAGATCTCTACTTTAAGACACCCCTTATCTTTGTTTTTACTTATTATCAAGTTTTTTGTTAAAAAAACTGTGATTTTTTTTTTACTCTGTTTCAAAAGAAAAAGAACTAGAGCTAGCATTTTTCAATTGATATAGCTTTGAGAGCTTTGTCACATTTCTGAGAATTCAACGTTTTTCCCCGGATACTTTTGATATCACATTTTATCAGAGTGAAACCTCCCCCGCTCCCAATGCTCCACTTATAAGCATAGTCTCCACCCTTGAAGTGCTTATGCTTTCTTGGAAGAGGACAGATGAGACAAAGTGAAGAGAGTGCCTGCCAAAAGCCACTGTTATAAACATCTCAGGAGAGCAGCAAAACAAATAGCATGCCGTTGGTCAGTGTATCATCATAAGTCTGTGCCCCAAGTTGGGAGAGATAAAGCTCACCTAGTGATGGGCGATCAGGAAGAGGTCTAAGACACATTTTGTGGAGTTGCTCGGGGCTGGTCCTGAGATCACCTTCAGAATGGAGGCCCTATCTTACCCTGGGAAGAAAGTCTCCTTCAACGGAAACACAATCATCAGTCTGGGACCATCATCTACAGTCACTTTGAGCATTGGTGTACTCTTTTGCATCCCTACCCTCTTAAACTTGAGGTTCCCAGGGGAAAGCTTGGTCCAGGGAAACAAAAACAGCGATTGATGTTTAGTTTAAAGGCATTTCTGTATTTGGGGGTTTCTTGTCTTCCTTTCTCTCCATGTCCCCCTCACCTCTCACCCCCTCTGGGCCTCCCTAAGGTCTCCATGGATTTGATGTGCTGACCTGGGTGCTGAGGCTGGATTTGAAACCTTCTGAAGGGTCCTTAACATGCCAGAGTTAACAGGCCTGCCTGGGCCGGCTGCTGTCTCAGAGCTGCCACAAACTCCACGGATTGTTTGGCAATAAAAATCAGCTATAAAAGTGTGAAAAATACCAGAGACCCAAATGGGAGACGGAGGAGAGCAGGGGAATGGCTCTTCTACCCTTTTAGTGGACATCTGATTTATTTTTTTAAATGGAAAAACCACGTTTATAGCTACGGTAGTTCAATTATCTCTAATTTTACACATTTTATGCAAATTCTCAGCATGTTAATTGCAAATGAGAAAGAAACTTATTTTTTAAAGCAGAAAACAAGGTATAGTTTTGTATTTTCTTTTCAATTTTTAATTCCTGTTCTTGGTTCAGCACCATTAAACTTTTAAAACTCTTTTTACACAGTTGTTTAAAATTATGTGTAATTTAAAGCACACTTACACGTTCGCAAACACTCACAGCCTGAAACAAGTAGCTAATTTTATTTCCAGACCTCGCTCTCCCTCTTGGAGAAGATACTTTGATGTTCTCTTACGCATTGTTTCAAAAGACTGCAAAAGGATATATTCACAAGTTTTGCAAAGAAACTTAGTGTCTTACAAACATTGGAACATATTCTAAGCATCAAGAAACCCGACTACAGTTTTCTTGCCTGGTTGCCCAGATTTCTAACCAGTAGTGTGTACTGGTAGATGGTTGACAACCATTTTCTTGGGAGTTGACAACCAACTCTCTTTGATTTGTAGTGTTTGCCAATTTCTGTGCTGTAAACACTCCTTCCATGGCTGATCTCAAGCTATCAACATATTATCACTGAAGCTAGAGGTGGGAAGAGATGGGCTCAACTGGCTTTTGTGAGTAGAGCCAGCCCCAGGACACCACTACTGCCAGCGACTCAGACATGCTTTGGGGATTTCAACTGGCTTTACTCTGATTTGAGGACTCTAGAGTTAAAAATCCAATAGAAAACAAGTTTTCCACATTGGATAAAGGTTTCAAAGATTTTACAGACTCATGGGGAGCTTAGGATAATGCTTACAAATCTAGAGTCATGAGTTTTAATCAAGAATCTGGCAACTATCAGCCACCTAATTTGTGCCAAATCTTTGCCATGGAGTCTGTTTCCTCATGTCTAAAATGAGGATAATAAAGTTTTCTCTGCTATGGGCTTAGCTTCTAATAGCAAAAGAGCTAATAGTCATAGAATCACTCGGTAAACTGACAGAGATATGCAAATAATAGCTAAATATCTTCATTGCTTATCCAACAATTGTTGGTTTAGTTAACAAATGTGTCATAATGTCACCATAGGAAACACAAAGATGTATGTAACAGAATACATAGAATTATTCTTTGATAGATTGTGATTAGTTTTCAAGAGGAAATTCCATCCCAACCATTTGTGGGAAATTTAAATATTTTCCCGAGCCTTGAATCTTGAGAAAAATCAGTCAAGAAATCAGGACAAGAGGAAAAAGTCTTATCACTTTCTTATAAGTATTAAAGCTTAAGTTTGATTTGCGCTCGATTTCTCCAGTGAAAAGGTCAAAGACAGCACTGAGAATGCTGTGACTGACACTCCCCGGGAGGAAGGAGGAGTGCCCACAAGAGGCTTCAAAGATGGTGGGCCAGCTCCAAGCCCTCATTACCTCCTCTTCCACTGCAAACAGTGTTACACTGGAAACTTCCTTAATGCGCACACAAACAATTTGTGGCCAAGACCCTTTCCAGTCCAGGTCCTCCCTTTCCTTACCAACCATATTTCATTCTAGTACGTCGAGCAGAGGGAACATAATAATTTACCTCCAAGAAAACCCAGACTCCTCTGGAAACAGAAGCAAATGAGAATAGAAAGGAAGGCCGTGTGTAGCAGTTCTCATTAGGCCCTCTGCCTAACAATAATTAGGCTTGCTCCGACTAATGGCGGACTCTGGGCAGCTGGTCCAACACTTATTTTCTTAAAGGAAAACTAAAAGTCCATAGGAGTCCCTGACTTTCAAATTCTTCTCTTTGCTCCTTTCCCTTTGTGACTTCATGCTGGTTTGCAATTTGTGTTTCCACCACTGCAGTTAATTCTAAGACACAGTCGATCAACTCATAGCCTCCTTAGTAACAGAAGTGCCTCTAAATACAATTGTGTAAAGCTCAACACTTGAATGGAGAGAATCCCTACCAGTCTTTTCTTCTTGTATTTAGCTGGCTACCCTTCGTTGAAGTTACGTTTATAGCATATTTAATGAAATAAGCTTTTCTTCTGACTTGTCTAAATAGCTATGGCAGATGACTTGAAAACTCTCTATTTATTAGGAAGTACTACTACCTGAATGTTCTGAGACCTTTCTACACAACCCCTGGCAGCCGAAATATTCCACCTTGAGCATGTGACTGAGACTTGACAGGCTGAAAAATACACACGCCTCATAATGCATGCCAACAATTTTACTATCTGGTACAAATGGAAACTTGCTGAATTTATTCCCTAAAATGCTTTTTATGTTTTTCTTGGTTCTGGCTTAGCGGTAATGTATTTAAATGTCTGGGAGAAATATTCAAAAGAATGAAGCACATAACTTCAGTTGAGATGCCTACATTTCAGACCAAATACTGGCAGATCAGTGAGTATCTAGGTTAATACTACCCTTATTTGATTAGGATAATCCACAGAGACACAGACTCATTCCTTCAGATCCTGCCTTTTAACAAATCAATATTTTTAGGGTTATGGTTTTCAGAAGGCAGGTGATAATTTTGGAGATAATATCTCAAGGTGCTGCTGACATTGAGATGCATATTTAATATGGTTGTGGAGTGACAGAACATAGCAATGTTGGGATCTCCTCCCAGAAATATGCATACACACGCACACTCATACTCACAATGCCGCTAACCTTTAAATTCTTGAAGCGATCATATAGATTCAGTACACTTGCTCTTAATAATGTCAATTAAAATTTGAAAATGTAAGGAGTGGGCCATGAAGAACTTTCCCTTGCTTGGTGCTATCTTTTCAGCATTAAGGGACCCCTGAGAAGGAGAGGGAAGAAGCGCCTTTCCACCCAAAGATCAGTAGGGGGACCGGAGGAAGGAGCCCTGAGGACAGCTGTAGCAGTGAGTTAGTGAGCTCTTGTTCACCTAAATTAGCACGTGTCACTACCTATACAGAATAGGGGATTACATGAGAATGGGGAAGGGAGGAAAAAACAAAGGGCAAAAAATTAGATTTCTTAGAATGTCATTATAATATATCTATTTTAATTTCACATGACTAAAATTATCTGCTTGCTTTGTATTCATGTGGCGTTGACTGAAATTAGTTGTCAGACCTCTGTTTATAGCCTAATTACCTTTTTCCTGAAAAAAAAAGAGGTAAAAGAAATAATAATAAATTTGTAATGCAAAAGCTACAAGTTTGTAGTATTAGTACAGATTAGGGATGGTTCTAGGAATAAGGTTTGAAAATAATTTAAATAAATCTGGAGAAGCCTTGTATCTCTCAGAAGACTAGGATTTTGCTAGTTCTCACCTCATCGCTTAGTACCATGATTGTGACTTGTGGCCAAAAACACTTCAAACACTTGAGAGTGCGTAGCGCTCCGGGTAGCTACAATTTAATGTCATTTATTTTATTTGGCTCTCTTACCAAGCCAGCTAGAAAATCAAGTGTTCACACTCAAGACCATGGGTTGGCTAAATTTTCTGTTAAGGGCCAAACCGCAAATCTTTTAGTCTTTATGGGCCATATAGTCTCTATCACAAGTACTTAGCTGTGCTGTTGTAGCCATAGACAGCCATAGACAACATGCAAACAAATGAGTGTGACTGGATTCCGATAGAATTTTATTTATTTTATGGCTCACAGGCCATAGTTTGCCAACCTCAGCTCAGGACAATTCAAGCAATGGGTCATGGTAAGAAACTAATGTATGCACAGCACAGTATAGAGTAAGTGTTCAACAAATATATTTTAAACAAAGATGAGCATTAATTAAACTAAAAAAAAAAAGATATTTTACTCAATAGCAGAAATGTGGAACTCCCTCCAAGTCAGGACCCATGGGTTAAAAAAGAAATCACTGCTTTAGTGACTTCTTATAATTAACAAAAATAAGTAGTAGATGAATATTGACGGGGACACGGAGGAAAGATAGGCAAATGCACCCTGTTTACAGAAGCTTAGTGAAAGGCAAACTGCTCTGCATAATTAGCCATAGAGAATGCCACCATATTATGACACCATGTAACAACATAGGTTTACAATTGTGCCCTCCTGCTGTTGAAATAAGGGAACATTGAGGAAAGTGTTGGCTATGTCAGCGTGATGTGAAACGTATTTCTCAAAGATATGCATCAAAATGAGCAGCTTTTTAAAAGTTATCTCCCTTGAAAGAATCAGCTTCAATTATCTCATAAATAAGCACCAGATTGGGGAAGAAAAGATATTGGTCTCAGTCTTGGTGCTGTTTCTCGCCTTGTTGCCAGTTTCCTCGTCAGTATTACGAGGGTTGGCCCAGATGATCCGTGGCAGTCAAACCCTGACTCTAAACTTCTACGATTCCAATGCTGGCTTCAAATATTTCCTTTTCAGTTCGAGGATCCCTGACTTTTTCTGTTATGCTTTTTAGCTAAGGGTGAAGTGTTGAGCTGCCTCTGTTTTCTCCTTTACTAAGCAAGTTTCTATTCCACTCCCCCCACCCCACCCCAACCCCTCACAGTAAGAGTCTCATCTTAAATGTGAGGGCAGCCCAACTCCCCACAGGTGGCCGGGAACAGGACACACAGTCAGGACAGCAACCAAGGACCCCTCTCCAAAGTCATCCTGGGCGTCCTGAGCAGTTCTCAGCTGGAGGGGCTTTCCCTCTCAGTGTCTGGACCATTGCCAAGAAGATCTGTCCAGCTGTAAGCCTCATTTTATATAGTTATTTTCATTTATTTTTTATTTCACAAGATGTAAACGAATCTGTTTAACTAGGAAATCACGTCCCTTGAAAGTGATTATAACCTAATTTGACATGCAGTATTTGTACACTTATTCTAGTGTTATGATGCATTCACTGTGTTTACATAAATAGAAATTTCTGTATAATTACTACAAGATAATGTAAAGAGTTAATCACATGAAATCCCCCAAAATCTCATTTGGGTGAATTTTTTTTTAATTTGAAAGTAAAATTTCCTTTGGAAATAAAGTGAACCCATTTCCAAAATATTCTATAAATTTTCTTTGAGAGTCTTACAAAATCATCTACTTCTTCATTCATTTTTCTATGCTCATTAATTGAGACAGAGAATTTACTGTTTCCCTAATATGTGCCAGATACCAACAAAGATAAAACAGACATGTGTCTTGCTTGCAAGAGCATTACATGTAAACAAGTCTGGAACCATTTCTTGGAGAAGCTTGAAGCTCTGCCTTGAACTTGTCTGCTTAACTTTGATAATCCTTGTTTTCTTCATGAAAAATGCAATGGAAGAAATATACAAGCATGATTCACATAGAAAGAAATATCAAGACGAGAGAGGAAAAATTAGCCTGAAATTTTAGAGAAAGAGCTGCAAATATTTTAAATTTTTCCTCTTTTATCTTATATTAGCAAGGAAACAAATTTCCCCCAAATCAGAATATTTTAGTAAAACTTGCAAGAGACAATCACATAAAGAATGATCGATCCAATAGCTCTATACCTATGCACTGATTTAAGTAAGACCTATCTGTTTATCTTCCCAAGTTAAATAAAATGCTTCTCTTTGCACTTATTCCCTTCCATTCATTCTGCTTGCACCATACGTTCAGCTCTGTCTTAGCATCTTAGAGCGTTAAAAAATTAGGTAAAAGATCTGCGCAAGTACACCAAGCTGTATGTATAGTGAAAAGAGTGCTAGAAAATCATTGACAATGGCATCTGTTTTATAAAGGTGAGGACACCACTGCATGTGTAGACTTTACAAACACCATCTTCTCTTGTCACTTTCACTGGATGCTTCACACTCAGGTGAACCAAGGATAAGCAAGTATCTTCATTTCTTCTAGGAGTGCTATTCCTCCAGCATCATGTTCCAAACCTCTCAAATTCTTGGGCTCTTCTCTTATTGTGTTATCTAGAAGACAAGTGACATTGAGACATAGTTATAAAGTAATGTCTTTAATGAAATAGAACAATTATTTTTATAGATTGAGTTCCATACAATTCCTATCCAAAATTGTCAGAAAAATGGAAAGAGATTCAGGAATGAAATGGATTATAGCAATTACCTCTGATCCCCTAAAAAATATCCAAGTCACTGTTTTAAACCTAGGGTACCAATACTTCAATGAAACTTTGTTCAAATCAATGTATGCTAACTAAAGTCCCTAGTATGCCTGATGGTCCATGAGTTCAATTAGTTTATTTCAAAAGAAGAAATAAAAGTACATATCATTTGGCAATGAAATATTGTTTATTATAATGGGCATGGTATTATATCACTATGTGTTCAGCTATTTATTTCTAAACTTTTCTATAATTGAATTATTATTAAACCATCAATTAGGGAACCCTTAAAATATAATATCTTATAGGTAAACTAATTATGTATAGCCTACTTGCTATATAGGTTTTTCATGCACGTCCAAGTCCATTTTGTTCTCCCATTACAGATGCAGTATAGGCTCATCATGGTGAAGGATCATAATAACGTACTTTGGATCCTAGTTCTGTTATTAGCAGCACGTTCCTAGCAGCAAGTTACTCAACCTTTCTGTGCTCTAGTTTCTTTTTCTCTAAAATGGGATTAACAGTTCGCATTGTTGTGAGGATTTGAATAACTCATACACAGAGGGCACTTAGAGCAGTGCCCGGCACATGGTAAGGATGCAGTAAATGTTTGCTAGTTGTAGTGGAAGCAGCAGTGATCACACTGGCCTTGGATGGCATTTACATACATTCACTCTATATTTTCCTTGTTCATTTGTTCAGACTATTCCCTCAATCCCAAGCCCTTGTGAAACATTATCAATGTCAATAGGAGCCTAAGGTAATGACAAATTATCTACTGAAGTGCATGTTTTCTTCCCAACCCCCAAATCCCCACTACATTTCTGTCTTCCATCAATACAGCTAATTGTGAAGTGACTGTGTTCATGAGCACTTGTTTAATTGCATATTTGATGTTCCTAGTGGATTTGCTAGACACCAGTATGACATTAACTATCAGCAATATATAAAACTGCCTGATAAAAATTTCTTTTTACTATCCACTTCTCACCTTTGGCCTACTTTCCTTTCTTAGTGACCCTCCTCTTCCAACCCAGACCACAGAAGATGAGTGTGTGTCAAGCGTGGAATTTCCAACTTTTTCCTTCCCTCCCCTTCCCCCAATAAGTACTTATTAAACTCCAAAGGTAAGTTTACTTATTTTTAACATGAATTCTTTGTTTGCAATAATCCTCTTAGGAAAAGAAATGATTTCTCCTGCTGTATCTATAGCATTTTCATAGTGTCACGTCTAAGCCTCTCGATGCAGTCTCGTGGTAATGCCAGAGGTTTCTGAGGAGTCTTCTCAGAGGCGGGAAAGTCCGTAAGAGCAGCACATGCCCCAATTTTGAGGCGACTGTCTGAGTTTTCACGTGCTGTCTCCCCTGCCTTCCGAGAGCAGATCTGATGTTCTCTTCCTCCAGGTCCCTGTTGATTTCCCGAACTGTGATGGTGCAGCTTGAAACGGCGAGGGAATGGGGTAGAATTGGAGTTATCCAAATCAAAAACATGTCAATGAGACTCACAATCCAATAATAGATGCTCTATGAGGCCTCCCTGAGGGTTGTCAGGTTTTCAGCACAATATTAGTTGGTTAGTTAACATACTCTACTGTCTTCATTTAAAGGCTTTACATCTGGAAGATTTGCTTCATTTTACTAAATCAGACACCTTGAAAATGGAATCTCTTTTGTTCTAACTTGTATGATGAGGGGAAAGCCTCCCCCTATATCAGTGCTCTTTCCACAGTGGAAGATAACGTGGTATCCTCAATGTCTGTGCCTGGTCTGCTCATTAAGGTGTTCATAGAATCTTTTAACGTAGATACTCTTCCTCTCAGACTTTTCAGTTGAGGGACATGAGAAATAGGGTTTTTCTTTTTGTTTTAATTTTTTCTAATTTCTAAAATGCAACATTTTTGGATTTGAGAAACCCAAATAAAAGACAAGAAATATCAGAAATATCTTCCTAAATATTATATTGATTCCTAAATAAGCTTAGGAAGAACTTTTTTCAAAACAAGATTAAAATTTCTCTGGCTCACCTTCTGCAAATGTAACTTGCTTCTGCTGGGGCACACCCAAAGGGGAAAAAAGTGATAGCTGTGAAATTTATAAAAAGTGACACACATGGAAAAAAGCAATGCTTCTAATAAATGATGTATTATTATAAGAGAAACAAAGTGTTTGAATAATGTCACTCTAATGACTTTTCTCCACCAGCTCAAATATCTCTCCCAGCATTGCTTTTGTTCAGGTTTGTTTTCTTTTCTTGGTAGAACTACTTACAATATGAATAACCTACATGAAGACATTTACCAAGGTGACTAACTACCTTCTGTTAGGGTGTCAAACTGCCCCAAATTGGAAGACTGAACAAGAATCTGGATGTTAGAGTGAGCACATTCTGGGAAATACTGATAGTTATTCTCATCCTAACTGTACATTCTCTGAATGCAGAGCCTTTGAGAAATTCTCGCCAAGGCCTGAGGACCATTTCACAGATCACCTTTCTAAATTTTACGGTGAAAACAACCAGGACTGGAATGAATCAACATGTGTAAAGGACTGCTAGGCAGCTCTCCTCTCTCCCTAGATCTCAATGATCGTTACAAAGATCAAGCTTGCAGTCATTCCTCCAGCTTTAAATTGTCGTTTGACCTATGGCAAATGTCGTCAGTTCCTGGGGCCCTATCTATTTCTATTGCATGAGAAGAAATCCACCTTATTTATCATAGGGATCAAATATAAGCAAGAGATACAAATGTGGTTGAAAATTTACAAGTTCCCGGTGATCAATATGAATAACAATTTTTGGTATTATTTAGTATAAAAAATCATTATTAATAAGTATCTACAAACAGGCTTTGGGGCTGTAAACACATTTCTTATACAAGATTCCTGATTTATCCACCTGTTATCTAATTAATATGCCATAAAATATATAGTCATCTTGATGCCATACATCCTTGAAGCACTGACATCCGCTTTTGTAGAAAAGGCCGTTTCACATAGTTTTCTGTTATAATAGCTGAATTTGTTTCTTAATGGAATTAAATAGGGTTTCTAGAGTGAGGGCAAAAATAACACCTATTTTCATTTTTCTATGACTTCAAAGCTACGATCTAGCAATGACTACACAACCTTCCTAAAGGAATAGGCTCTGAATGTTGGTTCATGGGAATCAGCCATAAGGATCTTGCAATGATATTCTTGAGTCGCAAGTCTTTTTAAAAGACTATTTAGCATGGCTTGGCCCACATTTACTGGGCAAAAATTAGGCACTGTCCTGAGCCAGAAGGAGAAACTAGAGTATAGCTAGTGACACTTGTAGGGTAGTATTGAAAGGGGCCATTCCAATATTCTAGGCTTTCCCATCACCCGTGTCACTGCTTTGGAGTCACAAAACAGAGTTCGTATATAGCCTTAGCCATGACAGTATCTTCTGAAACTTTGTTTCTGATGCATCTTGATAGATAGGTCAATCACCCATTTGGAGGTAAGACCAGAATTGTGTGTTTATTTTGTGTCCTGTAGTTTGAGTTATAAAAAATTCAAAACAAGCCCAACACCATTTGCCAATGAGTTGGCTTGTTTGTGGATGCTTTGCCTAGCATGGAATGTCTACGCACCTTATTCTCAATCTGAGGAGCTGTATCTGAAGTGTCTGCAAGTGGTAAATTACCATCTGATGTGTGATACCAAGATTCATAATCCTACAATTGATCAGGTCATGCTGGATACTGTTCATAATAAGCTACAAGTTTGTGTGGTTTAATTGGATAACCTAACATTTGTAAAGAACTTAGATGAGGGTCTGGTGCATAGCAAGCTCTCAATTAAGTTAGACTCTAAGTGTGTGTCATGGAACCATACATCTTAGATAGAAATGGCCTTAAATGTCATCATATCCAGCCTCTTGCCTGTGCATAATCAATGTCATATTGAATTATTGTCTCCAACTTTTCATTCTCCTTTATTATATATTTACATGATTGGCATGGTCTCATGATGCTCAGAGTATATTTCCCCATTCATTCACATTGAGCTGGCCATATGACTTGCTTTGGTCAATGGGATATTACAGGGAATTTTTGAGAGAAGCGTTTAATATACTTGTGCAGCTGGACCTGCGATCTTGCACTTCTATCATTGCCATGAGAAGAACATTCCCCAATTGGTCATCATCCCTTCAACTTAGCCCCAGAATGAGTAGAGCTGTCCCAGTTACTCTACAGTCCTAAAATGAGCTGCCCTGGTTGACCCACAGATGAATGAATCAGAGGCAATCTGATGAAAAATAATCTGTATGCTACTGAGTTTGAGAATGATTTGGTGTACATCAATGCTGTGGCAATGGCTGACTGGTACTGTCAGTGTAAACTATTACTTCACATTAGCTGTGAGACATCCAAAACCTAGAGAGTAAGTGTATTAGTTTGCTGGGGCTGCCATAACAAAGACCACACGCTGGGTAACTTCAACAATAGAAACTTATTTTCTTGCAATTCTGGAGGCTAGAAGACCAAGATTAAGTTGTTGATAGGGTTGGATTCTTCTGAGACATGAGGAAAGAATATGTTCCAGGTCTCTCTCCTTGGCTTGTCGATGGCCATTGCTCCCAGTTTCTTCACGTGGTCTTTCCTCTATGCATGTGTCTATGTCCTAATCTCCTCTTCTTTTAAGGGCACAAGTCGTATTGGATTAGGGTGCACTCTAGTGATCTCATTTTAACTTAACTACCTCTTTGAATATACTATGTCGAAATGCGGTCATGTTCTGAGGCACTGGGGGACTTCAGCATATGAATTTTGAGGGAACACAATTCATCCCATAATAGTAAGTTTTATACGAGTCATCCTGCCAGTACATGGGTTTGTGGGTTTCTAAAGACAAAACCAACTTTGTCTACATCATCTTAATTCCAGTCTTGGGTTAATGATTGCTGTTTGGACCCTATGATTCACTTTTTTTCACAAATTAACATCTATGTGGTTTTGCTACCTAATACCACATGCCTGGAAACTTAAGCTTTATGGGTGGGTGAGCATGGAGGAGCATGTTTCAGGGAGCAGAGCCTGAATATAATACTCTTACAATGCCATGTACTTTCAGGGACTATAGCATTGTGTTCTGACTAGAAGGATTGTTCTGGACCTACCAATTTTCTTAATAGTAAGACAGCAACAAACATGACATTAAAGTAAGTTGTCTAATTGCAAACTAATTCATCTGGCAATTGTTTAGCACATAACTAGACAAATGTGGATGTAAATGTCCATCAAACCTAACTGCTTGTATGGCAGGAAACTCCTGGTATGAAGGGAAAACCTCCAAGTGTGTACCGGGAAATGCCTTCAAATAAGTAAAGTTGGCAGTGTCTTGACTTGGGATGAACACCTTGAAAAGTTGCCATGTGTGAAGTTCATCTTAGGCAAACCATTAGTTATCAAGTTGGTCAATGGCAGTGGGGCTTTCAAATAAACGGTACTTCATTTCAGGGTTGTGGAGGATGTCAAGGAAAGAAACTGAGTCCACTTAAATCACTTGGAAAAAAGAAATATCCAAAAGACGTTTGCATGTCTGCTTTGTGCCAAGAACTGGGCTGTCTGAATGTGCCTGCTCTCAAGGCTGGTGGGCAGGTCAGATGCATACCTCAGTGATTACAAGACAATGTTCTGCTTAATAGGGGCACATACAGGAGAGCCTTAGGAGCACATTGACAGGACCACAATTTGAGGAGATACTGAGGAAAGCTTAAGAGAAGGTAACATTTGACCAGGCTTTACACAAGGAGATCACAGGTAGAAAAGAGGGGCAAGTCATGGACACTTGAAGGTACATGACGTATTCAGGGAAGAGCAAGTGGTTTGGAGTGGCTTATAGCAAGAGAGGTGTGAGGGGACTGAGAGAGAGATGGAAATTAAGGTTTGAAAGTAGGGCGGGGACAAATGGTGAAGGGCCTTGTGTACACGCAGAAGTGTCCAGACATTGTCTTTTGGACACCAATATTTCTTTTTTTTAACTTATTTTTCTCCAGCTTTATTGAGACATAATCGACACATAACACTGTGTAAATTTAAGGTGTACAACATGTCATCTTGATACATTTATAAATTGCAAAATGATTACCATCATAGTATTAGCTACTGCCTCCATCCTGTCACACAGACACCATTTCCTTTCTGTGGTGAGAACATTTCAGATCTACTCTCTTAGCAGCATTCAAGTATATAATACAGTATCATTAGCTATGATCACCATGCCATACAGTAGTTCCCAAAAATTATTAATCTGATAACTGGAAGTTTTTTCCCTTTGCCTGGTATCTCCCCATTTTCCCCATCCTCTAACCCCCGGCAACCACCACTGTACTCTCTGTTTCTCCGAGTTTGTCTTTTTCAGAATACACATATAAGCGATATCATACAGTATTTGTCTTTCTCTGTCTGAGTTACTTCACTTAGCATAATGCCCTCAAAGTCCACCCAACTTGTTACAAATGGCAGGATTTCCTTCTTTCTCGTGGCTGAATAACATTCCATTGTGTATAGATAGATAGACAGATAGATAGATAGATATACCATATCTTCTTGGATACTTGAATCAGATTTCATCTTTTTAAACCGAATACTTCTGGTAGTAATGTGGCAGAAGACCCAGAGGGACACACTGGAACTATATTTTGAGTCCAGCAAACTATGATGAAAAGGTCAACTAGAGCAATGTCAGCAGAGACAGAGAGTGGAAGACAAAGTTAAGAGACTTATAAGATGCAGAATTAACAAGATGTGGTAATGAATTAGACACAGTGTCTGAAAAAGGAAGAGGTTTTCCTTTCTTACCCTTCACATAGCTTTATTGGTGTTGCAAAACAAGATTTTGCTGAAATTGTTAGATGTTTTCTCCATATTTAAAAAAAAAGTCTCCATGGCTATGAAGATTTCCTATAGATAGTATAGAAATGCACCACTCACTCTTGCTATTGAAGAAAAACCTGTTTATTCAATCTCTGATTCTATAACTTGTTTACATTGTCAAGTTAGATGAAAGTGAAATTACAAAGACAATTGTCAGCACTTCACTCCATCAATGACATGACCGATTTCTTTGCTGCATAGGATAATAGTTTTGAATATTTTCTTAACTTTTTATGCTATTCACAGAGTAACAGCTACATACCCAAGACACCTTCAATTTGTATTAACATTTTGTCCATCACTTTCTTAAGTCTCGACAATCAACCCAACACTTTCCCAAGCCCTGATTTGCAGCATGTGCTCATTTTCAAGGTATAAATGCTCCCACCCTGGCTGAGTTCAAGCTACCAGTATGACACCATTAACACAAAGGAGGGAAAAGATGTGCAGTATCACCCCACCCTGTAGTATTCTTAGCACAGAAATACAATACACCTAAATAGTCCCAAGAGCATAGACGAATGTGGTAAGATAATTAGGAAGGGATAACGGTTGAATATACATTACCTGTGTTTGTAATATAATTTATCTAATTCTATGTTTTCCTTATTTGAGTTTTAATAGTAGTTGTACCTAACAACCAGCTCATAAAATTCCCAAAGTTTTAACCATCAGTTATCACAATCCAGTACAAGTTGGCCTCAGCACACCACTACTCCTGTTAAACACACACTGAAGGTTAGTAGAGAGCTCTGAGGCACTCAGTCAGAAACCCAGGGTGAAGAGGTTCTACTACCTTCTAGAGCTGCATAAGCCATTCCCTATACCTGGCATGCTCTCATCCCTGTCTTTGAGTTCTCAGCTCAAAAATCTCTTCCTCAGAAAGACCTTCCTTGATTCCCAATCTAAATTAGATCCTCCTTAGTACTTTCTCATAGGAACCCACAGTACTGGCTACAAGTTAATTAAGAGTCTGTATGCACATGTTCAATGTCCATCTTCCCTACTAGACTGGCAATTCACGAAAGCAATACGTTTAATTTGTTCAGTATGTGTAATTTGTTCAGTATGATATATTCTGTACCTATGTAGTGCCTGACACACAATAAGTCCTCTTGGAGAGAGGAAGGAAGGAAGAGAGAGAACAAAAGAGAGAAAAGGAGAGAAAGAAGGGAAGGAGGAAGGAAAGAAGGAAGAGAGGAAGGAAGGAAGGATAGAAGGGAGGGAAAAAGTTAGTCAAGCTAGCATGTTTTCATTTTAACACATTTTGTCACTGACAAGCCATGTGACCTTGAGTAAGTTGTGTAACCTCACTGTGTCATTTTTCCTGTCTATTAAATGATTCAGCCTCATCAGAAATGGGAAGATAACAGGGGAGGGTTTCGTATCATGTAAGAGTGCAATCTGCTCTCAATACTAGAGACAATCTCTGCATTTTCAGAGAGGAGGAAAGTTGGAGTAGAAGGAAAGAAAACCTAGAAACAAGCTGTTCCTACTCTGGGGTTGGGTATCTGGGAGTAGACAGAGGGCAGGGGACAAAATCCTCAGATAACTTTGCTTTCTGAGAACAAGGAAGACCCATCTAGGGAGATAGGAAGCCTATTGAGAAGATGGCACTGCATGGTCCTTCTAGGCAGATGGGCTCCTGAACTTACCCACCCCAAGCATCGCACAGACACCGTGATTCTCTAGTGAAGGGGTGAAGGAGAGGAGCACAAAGAGGCCCTGGGATGCCTGATAGGTAAGAACAAGGCATACCTCAGTGGTGATCTGTATAGATTGGTGACTGTGGCAGGACTGACACATCCCTGCAGATGGATGCCAACCAATGGCAGATGCCCCATCCCCTCCAGCCAGCTCCATCATCTTGGTACTCCTGAAGGCCCCAGAAATGAGAGACAACCTTGGGGCTTTGAGGGGAGGAAGTTGAAATGACTGAGATTACATTTCTGCCTCCTGCAGAATGGGGCCTTGAAATAAAAAAATAATTTACTTAAAAATAGTTGCATTTTCTTGCATACCTGAATTTGTACATTGAACTCCAAACCTGCCACCTGATAATTTTGATTAATTTCCTTTGTCTTCCACCTCATTGACCATGTGCTTTTTGCTCCTCTCATCCCTCGCTCTTGACTGATTCTCTGCCTCCATCTATCTTCTCTCCATTTCTTCCTTTCATTCCTCTTTCTTTCTCCAGTATCTTCCTCCAGCCTTTTCCTTTGCACCCTGCACTGCCTTCCAGCCCACGGCATCCAGAGTAAGAGAAAGTAACCCTGAAATGAAGGCACAGGCTGGTCTCTGCCTTCATCGTGAGCCCCTCAGGCTCTGCTGCCTCTGCCGTGTTTCCTGATGTTTTATAACTTCTCTCCTTCTCACCTGCACCTCAGGGACTTTCCTGCAGGCTCCTTTTTCCTTTCTGTGTTGGTCCTTAGGATTCCTCTGTGATTTCACTAATTAAAACATTTCCAATAAGCAGAACACCTTAAAAAGAAAACAAGACCTCTGTGCCTGTGATGTAATGGCCAAAATTCTTCGGCTGATTTTCACTACTTCTCCAAAATGGAAGATTCCACACCATCATTGCCCTCACTAGTCTCTCATATAAGCCCTTCTCTCCAGATGGAGCTGGATATTTACTAAATTCCTACACCTCTTAATCTTATCCAATTCACTGCTTTTGCACACACTGTTCCCCTACTTAGTGACTCTCTCGTCCTCTCCACCTGTGTTATTATTATCATGTGTGAAGGAATAGCCAGAGGTGTTTCTGAACACTTCCTCTCCACCCTAGCCCAAAAAATCACTCCCCCAACTTCCAACCCTGACAGGCTTTATCCTTCTTGGACTCTAACCATGCACTGTCATATAAAGTTATTTATCTTTGTCCCGTATACATTTTCCCTCCTGAATGAAATTATTGGCTCTTCATAGTCAGGGCCATATATTTTTTTATTGATAATATTATTATTAACAATGAAAAAGTGTTACATATGTAGCAGGTTCCTCCTTTAAGATGCATTGAATAACATATATATTGAATGAATCAATGGTATCAACTTAATATGTTTATTAATTGAATAATTAGATATGGAAGGAATAAAGCAAGTGTGTAGTGAATAAATGGATGTCTGAAATGAAGCCAACAGACTGCCCAGATGTTCTCACCCATAGGGAAAGTTCCACAGTTCCAAGTCACAGTTGGATGATATTTAAAAGGCTTACTACCATCTTTACTGACTTATCTCAAGTTTTCACTAATATCAGAAATAAATGTTTTTGTCATGCAGCCTAATTTATAATTCATGGCATATATGAGCATTTTATTCATAATACGACTACTTATAATAATTGTTTTGTTTTAATACAATTTAACTCAGAGTTACTATATAAAAAGCATTAGATTTTTTTTTGATGGCCCAGTAAAGCCAAATGTATTTCAGAAGCAAATCTAGGCCAGAGGGCATTATTTTACGGATGAGGACATGGGGCTACAGAGAGGTTAAATAATATGTCCCCAAGACACACAGCTAATTGGTAAAAAGCTAATTGGTCTGGAAGACAATACCTGAGTCCCCATACCATATTCTTGTCTACGTCCTGCTTCCTCTATTAATGAAATAACGAAAGGATAATTTTCAATATGGATATTCTCCCCTTCCCCAAATTTTTAAATGCTATAAATGTTTACAGCATAATCTATGTGATGCTGTGAGCAGGAGAAGCGTAACTTCCAGCACCCTAAGCAAGTCCCTCTGGCAGTTCCTGTCAACTCAGGTAGGATTGAAATTGGTGTAAACACATGGTCCAGGACCAGGAAAACATGGGACACTCAAGCTGAGCTAAAGTCAGTGCTGGGGTTCCAACAATGAAAGTGCAGGAGTGACCAAGTTAAAAGGAACCACCACACCCCACCCCACATTGGCTTCCTCAGGAAGCATCTACCATCCTCAAGTAGCCAGCCCTCCTTAGTTAAAGGCTTTTGCTCACTCCATCCCAGTCACCTTGACTCATCTGACTTTAAACTTGTCTCAGCTCTCTGTTGAGAGGAGGCCTAGCATCTTGGTCCTCCAACGTCATATGTATATCTAAAAACAGTAGCCTGCTGTTGACAAGGACTTAATCCACTAGCACAGGTAGGAGATACAGAAAGAAAAACGTGGCTAATGAACCAAAAGATTAGATTCCAGGGATAATCCTGCTGTTAGCTAGCTGTATGGATTTAAGATTATTTATTCAGTCTACACATTTGTATCAAAAGGGGATTGGACTAGAAAAATGCTTTTCAAATAGTGTTCCCAGGAATACTGGGATCTTCCAAAGGGGCCTCTCTGGCTTTATCAGCTGACTTTTCAGGTTAGGCATCCACGCCTCCCAACACGACTTCAACCAGAGCTGTTCGATTTTAATCTGCTTTATACATCAATATCCTGCATAATGCTTAATTGGAAAAAATAAATAAATTCTCCCTAAAAACAATGCCAATAAAAACAAACAAAATAACATTTGAAATCCGCTGAAGTAACTAATCTCTAAGGTATCTACCAGCTCCTTCAATCTATGAGACTTGGGAGCAGGCTGGGCCTCATGATTCTTTTCATATCACACCAGGTAGGTCTGACCCTGCCTCGGATCAGTCTGTATTGCTGAATGTACCCACCACAGAGATTCTGAGAGCATCTCTTCTTCCCCTTGAGGGACCTGTAGGCCATAAGCAGCCCAGGATTCTAGATTCAGTCAGAAGAGCATGGATAAAACAAATTCCTTGCAATTTTCCCTAGGGCTTAGATCCACTGTGAAAAAGCTCTGGGATCTCATGAGGGGCTGATTAAACAAGTTTAATTCAATTCAACTCATTAAACATCAATTATATACTATCCATTAGCTTGGTACTGTTATGTTTTGGGGCTATTTTGTTGTTGTCTATTTTTGTTATTTTTTTTTTGTTTTTCCATACTTAAGCCAGAAATTGCAACTCCCACATCTGCATAGAGTAAGAAAACTTAGGGACTGATGTCCTTTTCTCCTTTACATATTTCCAACCAATTATTCCAATCTCTGCTTAATAACAACTGAGCATCTATTACCGAACTGGGTGCAGGGATAAATGGAAGAAAAGTTGAAAAGATATGGTCCCTGTCTTCAAGGATTTAGAGTGTGTCTGAGAGAAAAAACGTCCATACACAACACCAGCAGGTAACAGAGGAAGAGCACTAAATTAGCTACAACACCTGCCAAAGGTAAACACTAAATTTGCTTGACAGTATAGAAAGGTGAGATCGGGCAAGCTGGAGTTGTCAGGGATCTGACCTGTTTGTTGAAGGGCTAAAAGAAATTGGACACAAAGAGAGAATGATCCCTCTGGGAAAGGGGAGAAAGTAGAAGACAAGCCCCAAGCGGCACTAAGAAGACCAGCTGCTTTGGAGCAGAAGTTGGTGATGTCAGGGAGCCCAGACACCCAGTCTCTGCCACCACCTCAGTGAAGTTTGCTGGTGAAATGACTTACCTGTTCTGGGCCCCAACCCATCATCTTCCAATGGAAATCAGCTCCTGGGGTCCTATTTATCACAAAGATGCCTCTCCATTTAGATGGGTTTAATGCTTGCCACGTGCTCAGCACTCACTACCTGAGAGAGAGGCACACATTATTATTACCATAATCATCATTTACCACCTGCCTGCCTCACTTGAACCCATTACTCACGCCGTCCTTTCCCAGGAGGAGCCTTTTGCCATTTCCCAGGGCTGATATACCTGCTCTTTGGGAGATGAATTTACTAAATGTTAAATTTTAAAGTGACCACTTCCAAATGCTTGGGGGAACTTGAAAGGGAAAATGGTATTAGATTTGGATTCCTCAATAAATATGCTTGCTTTCAGAAGTCCAGGGTGGATGAAGGTGGGTCAGAGCCCTCTCAAAGACAGTAAGAGAAAACAGCCTGCCGAGTGACTTAGGGAGCAGAAGACCCAAAATACCGTCCACAGCCCAGGTCTTCCCACATGTCAACGATCTTACACATTTTCCTATTTCTCTTTTTCTTAAGCCAGGAATGATAATCTGGGAATAAATCCACATTTTCTAAGGGAGAAACACTGCCAAGCTTGTTAATCTCATGCAGATAGGATGTTACTTTTACTATATAGTAATATGGCTTCTTAAAAAACAAGTTGGAAGGGGGGGGGGAAAGCCCACCAAAAAAACAACAAATATTCGCCAACCCATATGGTCAGTAATTGCTGTTTAATAGTCCTCCTATTACAAACCTAAGAGGCAGCAGTCTGAATTACCAGTAGAGTATTAATAAACAGGAATGAGTTAATAGTGCATAAAGACCTTCTCGTGGAACAGTGGGGGAGTTGAATATTCTTTTCTTCAGTCAGCTGTAAGTAATTACTGCATGGTGTGCTTCTGACTATTACCATAACAGAGCAATTGGACGTGAAGAATGGATAATAGTACGGACATGGAGGTATTTTTAGAATAGCAGCAGTGAAGCAGGTAACTGGCCTACTCCAGTAGAAACCTTTAAATAAGTTTAGAAGACTTTTTTTTCCCCCTCCTTATGACATTTAGCCAGGGTAGAATTTTAAAAAGATCAATCTAATAAATTATTTAAAATAACTTTACAAAGAGGATGCCTGTGATATGTAAATAAGAAGGCAAGAAGGGAGGAAGGAAAAGTCTAAAAAGCCCAGGCGGACACGAGGCATCTAGCTGACGGTACTGTAACTACATAATCACAGGTTCCTTCCTGCTCCTCTGAGAGTACAGCCTGGATGCGAATCTGCTTGACTGGCTCCCACTGGCTGCTCAGGTGAAAGTGAAAATATTCAAATCAGAGCTGTAACTATGATTGCTGGAGTTGTGGGTTTTCTAAAATTGAGTTAGTCATCCTCGGTGATTTAATGATGCATATCATTTATTTTAAAATATTATTACAGGGGCATTGACTGAGCTGTGGCTTCTTCTTCGAGGGACTGTCCATTATGCAATGCACCGGGGTATGTCATGGGCCGTGGCGGGCTGCGATATTGTCTAACGGCACAACATATGTTCTCAGATGAAAACAGCTTGAGACTTTGATTCAGAAAGCGGTAATTTTGCAAATGCACACAAATATCATTTAAGGAATATTTTGAATTTTTTTTTCAGAGTGTAGGTCCTTCTCCTGCCTCCTGGCTGCGCGGGCCGATGCTGATTTTTCAATTTGCAGGTTTGTTAAGCATCATGGAATGTTTTGGTTCTCAATCAAGAATATTCTTCCCAAGTGGTTCCAAAGTCCTACGCTTGAAAATAAATGCATGTCCCCTTTGTCTCCTAGCAGCATGTGTTCCAACATACAATAGCAGCACAGGACAGAGCCAGGCAATGCCTTTGATTGAACCATCCTATAGGTTTTTAACTTGCCACTCACATGGGCTGGAAGCTTGCTTCAGGCCCGGCGGCATGCTCTCTTCTTAGGGCATTACTGGCAGCTGGAGTCCAATGGGGGTGGTGAGGAGCCAGGGCTCCAGTCCTCCTCCTGGCGGGATTCCTGTCCTACCTTGTGGCACAGGAGCTGAACAGAGGATGAGCTGCCTCCATGCCGATGACTTCAGGGTCCACCTGAAGAGAAGAGGCACAGTCTACAGGACAGGTGGTAATGCGCAACTGATCCCTGCCCACTGCTTTGAAGTCCGCTGACAAACAATGTGTGTGAAATAAACACTGTCACATTTATTTCTCCTGAAAAACCTCATCATTGTGTCTGAGCTCCGCCAGCCAGCATATTCTGATTCATCCAGGCACAGCCCCTTTCTTGCTAAAAGATGCTGCAGTACAAATTTACAGCTGTGTGTTTCACCTGTTTAGCTGGTCATTCTCAATAGCAGTCAAGGGCACACCTGTAGAGGTGTTACTATAACCCAGAGAGAGCAGTGGCTTCTCTGTATCGCTGGTTTTGATTTCCTTTTTTTCATGCATTTGAAAAGAGAATCGCTGTCCTTTCCTTACGTCTACAGAAAGATGAGGACAAAAGAAAATCTGGCTAATTAAATGCCAATTTTTAACAACATTTTTCACATAGGACAAAAATCAATGGTCATTTCCAGAAAGTGCTCAATACTTCATAATTTAAGGCAGTTCAGCATCCAGCAACTTTGTGTTTCTGATTGAGAGAAATTTTGAGATACTTATAGCCAACTTTGCACGTGACCGCACTGTTTGTCCCCCATTTAAACTTACTCTACACCCCAATTAATCATGAGCTTCCCAAGGGCATGAGCGGTACCTCTGGGGTTTACCCCCAAGGTTGCCTCCCTGTCCACAGGACCAGCACAAAGACTTTCCCAGGAAAAGATATCACCAACAATCGGAGCTGTTGCTATTTTAGATCTAGAAAACCCTCTGGGGAACAAAAGAATAAGAGATTTTTCCCAAGAGTGAGACTAAGGGGGGAAAGGAGGCTCCAAAGCCTTTATATTTCCATTTAGCTCTAAGTAGCCCGGGGGAAAGAAAAGTCTGCAATTGTTAGGAAGCCAAGTAGTTTCAGAGGCCACCATTTTACCTCTAAAGTATTTCAGCTAGTACCTCTCTAGGTAAGAATTCTTAGTTTTTTCAGGCATTTCCATTGAAACAACTTAGCAGGCCAACACTCCAATAAGAACCAGTGAAAAGGTAAATTATTTAGAATTGATTATTCAATTCAATTGGTATAAAACTTTCCAGAGGGGTTGAATTCAGCTACCTTACTCATGGGTTATCATGACAACCAGTAGAACTCACAAGAAATCCCTTTTTTTCAGTATTAGGTAAATAATCCTCTGAAATGTCCAGTTATATTGTATTGCATATCGCAGTGATAATAATAGAGGTCTAAATAATCTGGCATCTACCTACTTCATTGATTTCATCTCCTACCATCCTCCCCATGGTCTTATTTCAGTTCCTCCATCACCCTCCTGGCCTCTGGGTCTTTGTGACATCTATTCCTTCTGCCTGGAAGGCATTCAACCTCAGTTTAAATGTTATCTCCAAGAAACTATTCTTAATAGTTTTCCGGGCATTCTCTAAACACTACTCTGCTTTATTTCCTTCATAGCATTTATACTAGTTGATATTTTCTTGTTTGCATGTGTGCTAGATTGAACTGTTCTCAGTTCTTGATTCCCTCCCGGCTATAATATACATGCCACAGGACATGTAGCTATGGGTAGAAAACAACTCCCACCCCATTGATGTTAGGCTTAGCCATGTTACTTGCATTGGTTAATTAAATGTTGGCAGACTAGGTAAGAACAGAGACTTTAAATATGCTGTGTGTCTTGCTTGCATCCTGGTGTTCCTGCCATTCCCTCTAAGAAAAATATGCTGTAAGTAGTCACTTTTTGAAGAAAAATAAAGATTCTTAGAACAAAACTGAACCTGACCAGAGGCCTAGAACCAAGTTCCCCCACAACCTGAAGTAGTGCTGTTTCAGCCAACACATGGGACCATGAACAAGAAAATAAACACTTGTTTGAGCCTCTGAGATTTGGGTTTGGATGTGAGGCTTGTCATTCTTCATTAACGTGGCAATTGCTAAATAATATAGAAATTATACCAGAATTGGGCTTCTGCTGTCAAAAAAATTCAAAATTTGTGTCATTTGGTTTGGATCATCTGGTAAATAGAGAAAAAAACTATAAAAAAACATAATAAGAAGCTGAAACAATAACTCATATTACATAGTGACAAAACACTCAATAAAACTATTGAGTGCAATAACCCAGAAGGCAAAAAATGTACTAAGTATACTTATAGCATTGGGCTGGGAAGTTTTTGAGGCAGAGTGTTCATAGTATGAGTTGGCTGCTTGTATCTGTATTTGATAAGTTACTACAAGAAAGAAAGAAGCTTGGGAAAAAAAACTGGTTTGCAAGCAGAATTGAGGGAAATTGAGAGAACCTAGAAATTCTGAGAATTGTAAGTTTGAAAAATTAAACCATTTCTCTCTATCTAAAGGTGTAGCCATTGGAACATTGTCGTAAAGCCAAGACAAAATCAAGAAAGTGATTGTCACACTCTTTGTTAAGACCCCTAAAAAGATTAAGGACACTGAGGATGCAGCTCATAAATGACTAATACAGGCAAAGTACCTACGCTTATATCTAGAAAGAAGTATATCTCTAAAAGAATGGTGGGTGAGGCATTTGGCACATGGAGTTGACTGGAATCATACATAGAAAACCCATAAAGTTTTGGAGAGAGTTGTAGTAGAAAAATTGCCATCAGCTTGGATTTAAAAATACTATGTCTGTCTGAGATATATAAAGATCTCTGGGCCCCCCAAAATTTTACAGGCAGGAAGCAGGATGAGAAATCTGCTAGTTACAAAGAAGGGCATGTTCTCCAGTACTCATCAGAAAAGCCAAGGGTGAAAAAGGAAGAAGTTCCAAGAGGCGAGCAAAGACCATGTGCAACCGTATATTGGTGATCAACTCCCAGGTGCAGAACCATGGCGTGTGCAACCTCTTGCGACAGGAACCTGGAAAAATTTGCCCAGGAGAATTTCAAAATTGCTATCTATCAGAGACTTCTGTTTCTCCCAGTTTTCTCCTTGTTGAATGCAACCGTTTGTTTACCCTTTCCATATTCTAACATAGTATATTAGACATATGAGGGCAGATAACATATCATTTCAGTTCATAGACATCCAGTTCGAGAGAAGTTCTATCTAGACCTGACATGGATCGTGGGATCATGCACTTTGAACCTGTTGCCATAATTGGGTGAGCCTCTGTGGGTTTCTTGGGATGGTAATGAGTATATCCCATATGCAGAAGGATCCTGAAAAATTGTTACCATGAGAGCAGACTGTGTAGATAGATTGAATTATTTTCAACTTTTCATTCCTTTCCTATTATAAAATTATATGTTCACAGTTTTTTCCATATAACTTTCAGTTCTTCCTACTATGAATGAAAAATAGTCCTTTGATCCATTCATATTGGGCTTGGCATGTGAATAGTCTTGGTTAATGAAATGGCAGTAAATGAGACAGAAGCAGAGTTTTAGACTTGCTGGCATGATCTGGCTTCTTCTCTTGTGCTCCTGCCATTCCTCATGAGAAGAACATGACCTAGATAGCTACTGGTCCAGGGAGAAACTGAATCCCTGGACCAGTAGAGCAGATCTGATCCCAGTCGACACTTTTGAGCCAAGATAAGCTGAACCCTCCTAAGATCGGTCACCTTCCAGCGGACCCACAGAACTGCTAATGAAACAAATGAACGTTTGGTGTTTCAATTCAGAGATTGTAGAATTGTTTGTTTTACAGCATTATTGTAGTATAAATGCGGACTGATACAGTTTACAAGTTTGTTTATTGTTTGCCCCCATGAGAAGGTAAGCTCTGTGAAAATAAGAATGTTTTCTATCTTGTTCATGTATATATTTCAGTGAACAGAAACATTGTAAGCAGATAGTCATTGCACGATAAATATTTTTAAATGAATAAATGAAAAATATAATATATAGTAAGAAACTACAAATTTAACTATTTATTAGAACCTTCTTTGGGCATATCATTTACTAAAAACTTAAGATTAAATTCACAGTGGCCAAAGAATGGCATACCTATAGGAAAAGAAACCATTTGGAGTTCTTCATAACAAACTATTAAAGATCTCCTCCAATGGTGTTAGGGATGTCTGATATAGAGACAGCTGTAGTGACCAGCATAGTTAATTCGGTTGAGAAAAGAGAATTATTATGAAAATGTTCCAGTTGTCTTTATATCTGCAGTTCCAGCACAATATGGGCTCTCAATACATGTACGTTCAAATGAATTGACTTTTAGAGCTCATAGAAACTTTTATACCCTACTTGACCTTTAGTCATAGAAGATATTAAAATGACATCAGCAAATAATGCAGGCCTGTGCTTAATTCTTCACTCTGCTGAAAACTCTCTAACTTGAGAGAAGCTTCGTCGTGCATTTGAGGTCAACCTTAGAGAACACGGTACTTTCTTCTCTTTCCACTGATGAAAAGGCAGGAACTGTACAGATATTCTTAACAGAACTTGTTTTTTAGCCTTTTATATTCTCCAAATCAACACATTTCACTGTCTGGCTTAGCAATCCTTTCCTTTAACCCAAATATTCACCCCTTAATTTAAGGCAGTAATTCCACTGAACACTTTAGTTTCCATCCACTGTCACCCAGCCCCTGCTATGTACCACAAACTCTGCTAAATCTTGGGGATATAACATTCAAGTAATACACAGTTCTTGCCACCAAGGTGTCTATTAGAGAGCAAAGAAAATCTGACTATGTTACTTTAAAGTAAGTGCTACAGTTGAACAATACATCATGAGAACACAAAAGTGGGGCATCTAAATGATACTGAGGGACCAACAAAGAATGGAATTTGAAATAGAAGTAGGAGATAACGAAGGGGGTAACAATGTGAGAGAAATTTCCCCAAACGTGTTTCTGTTTATGCTTAAAGGAAGGGTGGCCCCATTATAAGAAAATAAACACCAGTGTATCCTGGAAAGAAAGTGACGTGAATGACCAGATGCACACTCTAGTACTAATGGAAAAGGAAAAACGAGGAGTGTGCGGAGTCCTCAAAGACTCTTTCTTGACCTCACCACAATCTCAAGGAAAGTGATGAAATGGTAAGGAAGCGCAAAACAGCAATTTTTCTAGGAAAGAGAATAACAGAATCTACTGATTGGAGCAGTTTGTCCTCTTATTGAAAGTGCCTTTTTCTTTTTTTTGAAAGGCACTTGAAGTCAGTAAAGAGAAATTAAAAAAACAGAGAAGAAAGGCTAAAGTGTCAGAAGAAGACCAAATCATATAATAAAGGAGAAACAGGGTGGAATCTGATCTGCCACAGTGAGGGTATGAGGGGACAGACGACCATCAGCATCTGAAGCATCTTGTGGAGACTCAAAACAAACTCTGCGGGTTGATTGATTACACAAGATAAGGCGCCCTGAGGCGAAGGTTCAAGAGTGTATATAGTCGGTTTAAAAGTTTTCTGACTTAGTGGAGGGCATTTTTGAAGATAGCTGGAAAATGTTAATTAAATTTGTGAAGTAAATGCATATCCCCAAAGTGTTTGTTTTGTGTCTGCTCATTTTTTAATCTCTCATATTTGTTAGAACTAAATTGTGCCAATGACACGTAAAAGTCTTTAATGATATTTATCTTCCCTTATCTCTTTCACTCCACTCCAGCTGCTGCTCCCACCATCCTGGAGGGCTACACAGAGTCGCTGCTCTAATAGCAAACCTTATTCTAATATTTTCTGAAAATAACTTGTTTCTCCTGGATGTCTATGTCTTTTTTTTTTTTTTTTGAGGAAGATTAGCCCTGAGCTAACTACTGCCCATCCTCCTCTTTTTGCTGAGGAAGACTGGCCCTGAGCTAACATCCGTCCCCACCTTCCTCTACTTTATATGTTGGATGCCTACCACAGCATGGCGTGCCAAGCGGTGCCATGTCCACACCCGGGATCCGAACTGGTGAACCCTGGACCGCTGAAGCAGAAGGTGCGAACTTAACCGCTGGGCCATGAGGCTGGCTCCTATATATGTCTATTTTGAAGAAGATAGCTTTAGTAGGAGAGCATGTAATCTCCCAGACAATTTTCTTTCAGGGAACACATTGACAGGAACCCTGTCACATTTCTTTATTAACTGAGATACAAATCATAGAAGACCATAGACGATTCCCTCCTGACCACAAATTCTAACACACAAACTACAAATAACTTTATGATTCTTCTGACAGAAACCAAAGGCAAATCGAAGAATGGTACAAATAGGCAGATGCCATGATTACATCCCCTTCTCTCTTTTTAATTTTTTAAATAATCGTCAACATATTTCATAATTGTCATTTTCCATTGTCTTACTTTATATAATTTTATCATCAGTGCAAAGAAACAAAGTGTAACTGAAAATAAATAGAGAGGAAAAAATACTTTAAAAAGAATTTACCTAGTTGAGAATAGCTTATATTTTTACATGCGTGGCTGGATTTGATCTTCATAACAAATTGGGGGGGCAGGTAGACCATGAGAGCAGGTAAGAGGATGGTTTTGGGGTCATAAATGCCTGGGTAGAATCCCACTCGTTAGCTGTAGGATGTAGGGCAGGCTAGTTAACATCTCTGAGGCTCAGCTTCCATCCTTTGTAAAACAGATGTGATGAACCTACCTCATAGGTTTTTTGTAGGGATTAAATGAGGGAAAATAAAGGCCTTGGTACACAGGACTAAATAAATAAGTTATAAATACCAGCTAGAATTAGTATTGCAAAGCTGTTACTATTTTTTTCCCACTTGACACACAAGGCTACTGAGCTAGAGAGAGAGGGAAGTTAACAGACATACGTGTCCAGAACATGCCTAAATACACTGCTGACCACACTGAACGAAAACTTTATTTTTAACATTCAGAGGCAACCTGTCCATGGTTAGCGCTTCTAACAGGAAAAAATTAAAATCCATTAGAAAAATATATATTGATTTCATTTGAACTAAATTATTAAATATCTTTTTAATAACTGTATCAATCTAGTTACAATCTTTCAAAAATGCAGTGAGGCACAGTCTGAGGGTTGGCAGGGCCCTGAGAGATCAAACCCAATGTACAGGGTGGCCCGTCACAGGCTCTCCCCCTCTTGCTAGCCAACTCTTGCCTTAATGACATAATTAAATGACTATAAAGTTCCATAATTCTTTCTCCTTTAATTAACTGGAGGAAAACCTCTTCTCTCTCAACATTGAAGATTCTGCTGTTTTACTTTGCCTAAGGTTCAAAGGGCTAATGTTCAAACTCCATAACAATTGCAAAAACTACTAATACTTTTAAAAATAAATGAATAATAACTTGCATATAAATTCAAACTTTCAATCAACCATAAAAATCATCAGCCAAAATTAGTCCTGTATAGCTTGTGGTTGGTTTTCACCAAAAGTTGTTCTAGAGAACAAATATAAACGTAGCAGAAGCCCAAATCACTGAATCGAATGATTCCCTTGAAAACTCTTCTGGCCTCAAGAAGTGCAGCACTAAAACCCTTCCACAGAGGCTCAAGTTCTTTATGAAGAAAAAGTGTGAACTTGGGACAAGACACAGAATACACATGGTAAATTTTACAAAAGTTTCTTGAAACCCCCTCTATTGTTCCTTTGACTTCGCATTAATACAACAGTTCTAATTCAGGCAGAAGTTGAAATTATCTCAATTAGTTGTATAATGGGGGATGGCCACATAAAAGGAACCCAGTGGTGCCACTTTGATGGGAAGAGGAAGGTGGAGAATTTATATTCTATAAGCTAGTCTTTCTTCCCATGTGGCATAGGCAAGATCTGGACATTTCTTTATGATCCCCAAGGACAGGACTCAGAGGGGATCAATTGAGCATAGTGGGCTCAGCATGGGGCCGCCTGTGCTAAAGGGCAAGGTGCCCCCTCAGCAGACACTCTGGGAGGGTTTTCCAGGACAGAGCTAGTTACATTATACAGAAGAGACTCAAAAAGCATCCGTAAAAACTGAGATGAGTCAGAGGCAACTGGGGTTATCTAAGAGTAGCAACCAAATAATAGGGGGGCAGGTCTCAAGTCAAACCTGCTGTTGACACTGGGCGGGAGTGGGGGGAAGAGAGCCAGGCAGAGGAGAGATCCTGCTACAGAGAGCTGTAGGCTGGAGACAGGACAAGGGCCCAAACACCCCTTTCCTCTGCTTCCATGGAGACAGGGCAAGCCCCTCAGCAGGGGTGTGCCTTAGGGCTGGGAAAGTTGTGCACAAACCTGTGCCCCAAGGTGTCACCCTCACTCAGCAAGCTATGTGCCCTAGTGCAGGCCAGTCAGTCTGGACAAAGGGAACATTCTTGACCTTGGTCATCTCAGAAGAGTGGCATTTTTTGTCATTTTAGAATTCATTCTAAGTTGAAGTCTGTGTTAGCTATAGCCCTGTCTCTCAGACACCTGCACATCCTCTTGAGGAAGAGAGAAGTGGGGGCCGGAGGACAACCTGAAAGACAGAGCATTTTTCGAAAGAGACTTAAGTCTTTCAAAGAAGACTCTGCAAACCATCGCAACTTTGAATACGGTGAATGTGAAAGTGAAAGGAGACTTACAAACCAGAAGAGACTGAAATATTGCTAATGGATAATAAGTTGTTTTTACCATTCAGTGAAATGGAATTACATGGGCCAGGTTAGTGTTTTTAGAAATTAAAGCAGCATTTAATTTCTGTATATCTGAGCATAGCACAAAGAAATTTCCAACTCCATTGTGTGTGTGTGGTGTGCATATGTGTGTGTGTGTGTGTGTAACATAAAATTAGAAGATTGTATCCTAAACATAATTATGGTTTTTTCCTACATAATGAGATGACGGATATTTATATTTTTGATTTTTCACTTTTCCGCATCCTTCAATAGTTCTGCAATGAGCATGCATTCGTTGTTTAAAATCAAAGATGGATCAATGCTATTTTTAAATAATTTGTTTATATCTTCTAGTTGTTTTTGTCTAAACCCCAACTGTTTTAAAAAATATGTGAAGCATTAGGTCAGCCACTCCTGTTTTATATATATTTATATGTCTATGTACATTTTAACTCATAAATCCTTTTTAACTTTAACTTTGCTCTGTTTTAATCCCTTTATTTCAAAGATCACGTTGTACCTCCTTTTTTCTCTTAAAGTTTCAGAATGGCCTTTGGCCAAATGCAATAAAATTGTGCCCTGACCTGACATAAAGAATGGAGTGTGTATATGAAAGCACTTTGAAATCTTAAAAGGACTTTAAAAATGCATGGCGATGTTGGTGGTGGGAGGAGGGGGAGGTAGGGGGGAGAGGGAGGAGACGTAAGAGGAAGAACTAGGTTGCATCTTCATATAACATAAATTTCAAAAGTCCTTCCTGAATGAATTTGCAAACAGAAGCAAATGGAGTCACCATGTGGCATTTCTGAATGCTCACAATTTTATAAAGTTAATCCCATACCTGTGGCAACACGGTACACCCCTTCAGGTTAACATTTTTCTGTATCATTTGCTGCTGCTAAGACCTCTTCCAATAGAGCCAAAAGTATCTCAGAGCTATTGGTCTCCTCATGTGAACCCCAAGACCACCTCCCGTATCTGTATTAAGAGCTGTCCTAGAAGCGAGCTTTAATTAGGAAGACTCCTTTAAATCTGGAAACTGTCTCTAGAGTTTGTTTAGGGTTTTGTTAGTTTGCTTGTTTGAGAGGGAAGACCTAGAGATCCTAGAAGAAGGAGAAATTCTAAGAATGTTCTCCAAATTTGGATTGACTTAGAAGCCCTCTCGCCAGATTAAAAGAGCTACAATTTGTTGCAAAAAGGTCCATCTTAACTTTCTAGGCTCCCCAGTGTAAGCATAGGGTGCAATAATCATACTCTAATGGTTAAAAGCATATAATGTAAAGTCAGACAGCCCAGACTCAGATCCCAACTCTACCCCTTGTTAGTTATATGACCTTGGAGAAATCATTTGTCCTGTCTTTGCCTTAAATTCCTCATCATAAATGGGGATTATAACAGGACTGTTTCATAGGGTTCTTGAGAAATTTAAATGCATCAATGTATGTGAAGTATGTACAACAGCATCTGGCGCTTACTATGTGTCCCATAAATGCTAATTGTTTTTATGAAGAAGGGAGTCCTCAAGTGTATCCAGACCACCACAAGCCTCGGAGGTTCACAATCTGTCCCCCCAAGGAAGATAATCCTGCGAGGGCCTAGAAACTCTGAGAAAGGAATGTTTCACATAGCTCTTCATAGCTTACACAGTGTGTGTGCTGGTGATCTATTTGTGTGTGAACAGATGGGTGCCAAGCCTTCCGGATTCACTTAGGCAGAAGCAGGATGGGTTTGTGTTGAGGTATCCACACTTTCTGGCCAGGTCAGCTCTGGGATAACCCCATTCCTCAATATGGTTCTGTGACCTACTCATCTGGAACAAGATTCAACATACTGGTCTTATGCCTTTTAGAAAGCAAACAAAGGAAATTTCTTAACACGGGAAACAATGTTAATTTCATGGATTTATTATTTTCTCCCCAGACATTTTGAGCACTCATGGCTTTCAAACAGCTGCTGAAATGAATACCGTTGGACAATAGAGAAAAACCTAGAAAACATGAGGCACAAAGATATGCTTTTACCTAAAGAGTCTTCTTTCCTCCATTTTTTGACCAAAGGAGAAATTACAACTAGGGAGGAGGAAGCAGAAGAATCTGCAATATATGCTAATATTTTTCAAAAACAAGAGCATTTTTTCTAGGGCACCCTTACATATCTTGGAAGGGCAACTTTTACATGATTCTTGGCTTTATGGGGTTTAGTCAGAGCTTCAGCATTCTTAGATAAATTAACATTCATTGAAAATGATCAGCTGGCTTATGACCACACCTCACACCTCTGCCCAGTACATTAGTCCATCTCATCAATACACACTTTGGAAAAATGTTGGAGTTGGTCCTAAGCCACCGCTGCTGTATTTTAATGCATACATCAGAGAATTCGTTTTAGGTATTATTATCTGTGTCCATTCTCTTCTCTCCTTGCATCTTCCATTCCTTTCCTCATCTCCCACAACGTCAGCTTATTAAATATATATACTTTAACAGGCCCATAGAAAGTAAAACCACTTCAGATTCATTTTGGGCCAGAAAGGTCAGCCTGAATTCCAGAGTACATCTCAGTCCTCCACCACACACACATTGCCTCCCACTCCAGGGATTGCATTTCATCTTCCATCCATCCAGCTAAGGAGAACAGAGGCTAATTTAGGAGCCTCTTTATGCCTGTACATATTCAGCCAGAGGGGTCACTGTTGATTGATGCAAGACACTCTGTCCTCCAAGAGCTCGCCAAGTCCCTGCTGGTCCGGAGAGTAGCAACCAACAGTAACTCACCCTTTAGTGCCTGTGCATTTCTGTGCCTCGAGCTAGAAACAGTCAATAAACACCAGAGGCAACTTATGTTGCCTTAGATCACTAATAAACGCCTCACACCGCCACCTCAGAGCCCTTTCTCAAAAATGTATTTCTCTACAGATAGATGCCAAGCCCTAGCAGCCAATTACCACAGAAATGCCTCAAAGGCTTGAAGGAGGAGGCAGGGAGAGAGAAGGGGCTCTCTCCAAAGATAAGAGTTATGTGCTTCCTCCTAATCAAACTTGCTACCTTTTGTTGAGCACTTCCTCTGAGCCAGGCACTGGGATGAGGTTTAACCTACATTATCTCATCCATTTTCCACAATTCTGGGACTCAAGAAGCTCCAGCCCATTTTACAGATGAGGGTACAGAGACTCACAGAGCTTAAGTAACTGCTTCTTTCTGCTTCTCCACTTCCCTCAGACCCCACACACAAAGGCTTGTGGACGTGTGTTGCAAAAGCAGCTGGGAAATTCCCCCAGATGCCAGGCAATTCAGACTGATTTCTGGGCCTCAGAACACTGCCACACTCCTTCCCTTACAGTGGAAAAAGGCTCAGTTACTCCACAGGCTGCCAGAAACATGCCCCACTGCATTTTGCCCAACATCTAGACTTTGTCAACACTTCCAGGGCCTTCCAGTTTATCTTAAGGGCGAGTGTCGAATATTCCGGCAAGTTTCTTTTGGTACTACACAGCGCTAGGGTACTATGATACGCTATGGTACTGTGATAGGTTCTATATAAGGGAATGGAGTGTTAACCTTAAAAATAAAATAAAATAAAAGATGGCGTGGTCACAGTCTTCCACAATTATTTTCAATCATGCCACATTCCATAAAGCCAGTCTATGGGTTAAGTGCTAGGGATAAAGAGAACAAACACGCCTGGGCCATAGAGTTTATCGTTCCTTTTCATTCTTCCTCTGCTCTATCGCTATTTCCTAAGGAGACTAATTACCTGTCCTTATACACACAAGTCTTAGGCAGACTTATGTGCAGGATGAAGCACCTGCATTGGCCAAAAATCTATCTGGCTACTAACTACAGAAAAGCTAACGCCTCCACATCCTGAAAAAATCATATAGCTGGAAACTGGTTATGGTCTGAGAGGTTAGAGCTGTCAGTGTCCCACCTCATCATGCTTCTCTCTTGCAAGAACTGAACCACAGACTATCATGAACTTTCAACTTTTTCTCAAGCCTCCCTAGAAACTCACAACACACGAACATTAAATACCCAAAATAATTGCTTATCTGTAATAGCTGCGGCATGAAGGACCCTGGGGATGCTGCCTTACATCGCCTCTCACAGAGCCATTCCGCAACATTTCCGTGAAGTGAAGGAGCAGACGTGAGCTGTCTCCTCTTTGCAAGAAAGTGGATGAACTTCTGGATGTGGTAGATCCAGTCTTGAATTTTGGGATAAAGATCACCACCCTTTTCTGTTGTGGAGAAACATGACCTAATATTATTAATACTAATTAATACTAATTAAACTTAATTAATGACAATATCTTATATTTCTAAAGTGCTTCCCTATTTCTCAAGCAGGTTCTCATCTGTGAATTCACTGGATCCACATACCAAACTTTACCTTGGTATAAACATTTTGATATTTTTCTCAATGATAACACATCTCTGTATTTCATTTGATCACCACCATCAGAAAGGGAAATATGGCTATCCCCAGTTTATCAATGAAGAAACTAAGGGTTAGAGAGAGTAATTTTCTCAGGTTATAAAGCTAGAATTTCAACCCAGATGATTCTTAAACCCAGGAAATGTCTAGTGTTTATTCCACTCCAATAATCTTCATTTGGTACATAGGGAAACTGAAGCCTTTCCCCAGGAAATCATGGAAGAAATAGATCACATGCGCCCAATAAGCCACACATCCCACTTCCTGGACAGAAGTCACAGTGTTAGGTATGTGGACATGGCCAATGAAATCTCGCTCAAGGCCTTTGCATGGACTGCAAATCCAGCCCGCTTACCAAAGTGAGGCTCCTAGAGAAGGGTTTTTGTTGACACTTTCTCTGCGTGTTTTGTTATGCTTGTTTTTGTTGGCCTAGAGAACCAGCAGCCAGGGACAGCAGAATGACTTTGAGCCAAGGGGCGGTCTGTTCATACCCTAGGGACAGGGGTGTTTCACTAAGTTGCTGCCGCTTGAAAGGACAGCCGCTGCATAGTCTTGCTCGCTCCTGGTTTGTTATCCCTGAGATAATAAATAAAGGCTCATTCTGTTGTGTCCAAAAGACCCTTTTCAGGAGACCTGCTCTTGCTGGAAGTCTCCTGAGCCTCCCCACCTGATTATAGTCAGATGCTGGGCATTTCAAATTCAATTAGAACAAACAACAAAAACGAAAGGAGAAGGGAAGGAGGAGGAACAAACCAGTGAAAATGGTATTCATTTAGAGAAGCCAGTGAGAAAAATGGAGCCTGACAAACTCAACTGATACTGGCAGAGATTGACGTTTGTCATCTCGTCTTAGGCTAAAAAGAGCCCCCAGTGAGAACTTGTAGGGATGACAACTCCAGGTCAGTTTGTCTAGAATATTCTGATGCGGATATAACCAGGATAAATAGGAAGATGTTTTAAATCTAGAGCTGAATGTTTATGGCTCCTGAACTGTGATGCGATCTCTGTTTGGTCAAATGATGGCATATGCAAGATATGAGGTATAGATCTTGGAAAGTGAATGCAAGTATTGTACCATTGTACCATTTTTCCTCTGCCATGTCCTGCCAAGGATGAGATGTCATTTGAGCTCAAAATTCTGCCTGAGATGTGCTTAGAGAGATCCACTGGAGTGTGGATGGATAGGAAGGCAGGAGATGAATTCTTGTAATACCTGGTCTCAATACACTCTAAGGCCAGTAAAATAGTTTAAAATTAAGTGGAAGGATTCATGGGCCAAGATTACAGAGTGTCCATTACCAGAGTGATTTCAAACAGAATTCTTATAGTTCCATTAAAAACAACTGGAAATCAACCAGCCTAACAAAGCCCCAGAATCGCTTTGGCTTCTTTGACACCGCTTTACATTGGTTCCACCTTCATCAGATTTGCCTGAGATGTTGCTATCACCTATTTCAGCTACACTAAATATTGCTGAATCCTAGAGTAGCATTAAGATATTTGATAAGACAATCTAACTTCATCCAGATGCTGAAACGACATTTACATTTAATGTGCTTGTTCAATCCTATTAGCCAAAGTAATATATTGTACAGTAAAATATATTGTCTTATTACAGTACTCTCATCATGAAGAAACAATGAGCACACAGAAACATAATTCATATATTGTCTGTCACTAAAAGAGGGCTCTTCAACAAGCTCGAGCCCAATTTGGATAAAATCAGCCATTTGATGCTAGACAGTTAACTTATCTTGTGCCTAAACTAGTTGCATTCACATATTAAAGGCCATTATTAACCAGGTAAAGATATTCAAGAGAACATGATGGATGATTATCTTATAAGAGACATTCTTGCACATAGCATTAAAAACACAATTTGGTGGGGCCAGCCTGATGACATAGTGGTTAAGTTTGCACATTCTGCTTCGGCGGCCCGGGGTTCGCCAGTTTGGATTTGGGGTGCGGACCTATGCACTGCTTGTCAAGCCATGCTGTGGCAGGCGTCTCACAAATAAAGCAGAGGCAGATGGGCACAGATGTTAGCTCAGGGCCAGTCTTCCTCAGCAAAAAGAGGAGGATTGGCAGCAGATGTTAGCTCAGGGCTAATCTTCCTCAAAAAAACCAAAACCAAAAACAAAACAATTTGTTCATGTGGCTGTCCCCTAACATCGCGATTCAATTTAATTTCTATTAGCCAGGCACAAGTAAAACTTTCACGTCTCAAAAGGAGCTGGTGTTACTGGGTATTTCCTCAATGTGACAATCCTTTTATTAAAAAAACCAATAAGCATTCAGGAATGATCAGTGAAAATGTCTCTTAAGGCCATTATTTTTAGCTGAGCGTTGTTTTGACTGTTTCCATGGCTAAACCATGAACATGTTTTCTGCACAAGCAGGGTCAGCTAGTGGCCTTAATTAACTTTCAAATGGAGAAGGCTGCGGTTTACCACTTATTAAACACCCACCACACCAAGTTCCAATTTTGCCCTTCCACACCTCACTTAGTCAAGACGCTTCAAAAAACCCGCAATACTACACAACTGGCGATTTAAAAGTACGTACCACGTGTAATTATCAGACTGAACACAAGCTGTGAGAGAAGTTCACTACAGGCTCAGCAGCTTTCATTTCCAGACTGAAGGATACAATTTGTAAACTGAGGCAACAGGATAAGTCACTCAGAAAGAGTAGAAGAAGCTGTTTTTACTCATTCAAAGGAATTGAGCAGGGCTTGGAATTATTAAGGGCTTGCTTTGCGTTCCAGACACTGAGTTTTCCAGATTCCTCATGTCTAGGAATTGCAGGAAGTGGTAAGCAGAGTTCAGGATATGGCGAAGACGGAATTGGACAGTCTCAGCGTTCAAGATTTTTAAACTAGAAAAGGAAGAAAGAGTACGAAATTACTCATCAAGTTAATCTACTCTTAATACAACATACAAGAAGGCTAACCAAGCTCATTTCACCAGGCATTTTATTCGTGAGGGAGATGATGCAGTTTGGGGTTCAATCGAGACAAAATTAGTTTTTGTGATTAGCTAGGTTGAGTGGTTAAGGTTTAGTAATAATGATATCACTATTTCTTCTCCCCTCTCCCTCATACAATACTCAGAGACACAACACATACTTCACACACACACGTATGCACACACTCACACTCACACACACACACACACACTTTGCCCATATCTGTTTGAGTTTGGCTCGTGAATCTTCCTCTAGTGTCGTCTGTGTTTCAACTTGTATACTCCCAGAGGAAAAACAAAAAGTGAATTCACCTTTTTCGCTGAAATTCTACGGTGTGTAAAATGGTCTCGGAATTTGAAGGAAGAAAAAAAAATCCTTCTACAAAGAGAACATGTGAAAAGGCCAAGGGAGAGCAAAACTGAAAAAAATACATAAAAATGCAAATTTTCCTAAACTTCAGCTTTGGATGGGCTGAAGCATAAGTGAGAACTTCAACAAAGCAATAGAAAAAGATGACAGCTCAGAGTTTCAGAAATTTAAGACAGCAGCAGGATTAGACACTTTGGGTTGTCTTCGCACACATTTCTTATGGGAGTTAATTCCATTTGACATGCAAGACCAAAGCAAGATTACAGAGGCATAGCCCCATGGCGAGGTGTATGCTGTAGCTAAAAGCTGGGATTTGAATAATTGTGCAGGCTTACTCCAAGAATCAGGCGAGAACAGAATGAATGGATTATTACAAGGAACTTTGTACATTTTTAACTGCTGGACTTAATAAAATACCCTCTATGTGAGAGTAATGTTATGGTCGTCTGCACTCACTCTGGCTGAAGTTTGTGGTAGGATCCATCAAAAATGAGGAAAAACAGAAGCTGTTTTAAAAAAAGAAAGAAAGAAAAGAAAAGAATTTTGTAACGAATGACTGGGCTGGGTCATGCCCGTGTGATTTACACAGGAACAGAAAATTTGGAAAACTTGAGATCAACACATTCAAGTCCCCCCAAAGGTAGAGGGAATTCATTTCCTGTGCAAAGAAGTTTGAGGAAAGCAGAGTAGAGTTCAGGGAAAGTGGGCCACAAAAAGGTGGATTTTTATATCACATTTCAACTCGTTAGGGAGGTCATTTGTTACTGAGAAAAATTACTAACCCACACATCATTTTATATATATATATATATATATAAATGTGACCTCTTTCCTTGGAATCCGTGGAAGCACTTGTCTGTAAAAGACAGAAAGAGTAACAATTCTAAAGACTTCTCATTGCTTAATTAACTGTCCAGTGAGAAATATTAAAATTCTTTATATAATTCTTATTTAGCATTCATTAAAGTGAAAGATACAAATGCCGGACAATGCAAGGTTCAGAGAAGCTTTAAGAAAGGAAGGTTAGTCTTGTAATAGCTGAGAATTATGAAAAGCTACCCATTCATGGTAGCCAAGTAGACCTTTCATTTTAAAAAGTCACTGATTCAGATCTGAAATGATTTGATTTGATTTTCTCCCTTAAAATAGTCTTCATCTCCTCTCTTCATGAGAGCCCATTTCTGATCCTCCTGCAGCCCTAACCAGCCTAGCAGGGAGAGAAGTCCACCCTGGAAGAAGAGAAGACTGCTCTGGGGCCATGGCACTGGGGCAGTGCGCCCTCTGCTGGGAAGCCAGCCTGCAGTCGAGCTTGGGAAAATCCCCCAGAGTCTACCCTCAGGAAAGCAGAGATGCACATCTCCAGCAGTGAAAACCTCTAACATGAGGGGCATCTTTTCCCCATCACTGCAAGTGGCGATTAGAGCAGGGACAGAAGAGGGTGTGAGTGCTTCATTAAACCAGAACTCAAATGCAGCTCTCCTCACAAAACATGTCTGCCAACTTCAGCCTGCCATGTAAAATGACAACAGGAATGATGAACACATTACAAATTTGTAGACCCTAAAATTAAACTCCACCTCATTTATTTCATATCTCAGCAGGCTGAGGATAGCTGACGTTAGAGGCACACATCGTTCTCGATAAGCTCTGTGGTTTCCTTCTTAGAGAAGGGATTTGTGCTCCATATGGAGGCATTCAGGTTTCTTGAAGCCCCACTTCTGATGGTGTAGCAAGGAAAAAGGAGGCACATTGCAGTGTTCTGCTGAAGAAAGTTGGGAGTCATCTCCCTGGGAGGGAAGCAAATGGATGTGTTACCAAAAGAAGACGGAGTGTTAGTCTTTCCCTCCCTGCCTCTGTGCTCATTTAGATCCTTGCTACCACAAGTGGGGTTCACAGACTGGCAGCTCCAGCAACACCTGGAAGCTTGTTAGGAAGTTAGGAACCTAGGTCCCACCTAAAGCTACTGAATCAGAATCTGCATTTTAACAAGATTTCCAGTGATTCATAAATACATTAAACTTTGAGATGCACCACTGTAGACACTGGAAGAGCTAAATCACAGGAAAAACTAGAGCAGCGAGCTTTACAAGCAGAAGGAAGCCCAGACACCATCTGCCTCCTTAGATAAGAAAACCTAGGCCCAGAGAAGAACACAGCTCCTTACGTATCTAAGAAGAAAACTTTACATAGGCCTAAATGTGGTTTGCTATGAAAGCTGGAACACAGTTACCACAGGCCTTTGCACTTAGCCTCATCACATACTACAAAACCAAGAGAACGTGGCACCAGGACTACAGTGATGTGGGTGCTCATTCCCATGTGGGAGGGACCTTGTCTTCTTCTAATCAGCCCTTTACTACTGAAATGACTTGTCTAAATTCTGCAGGAAGTGACTTAGAAATGAGATTCTGATATTCCTTCTATTCACATAATGATTGATGAAACACATGGGAAAAATAAATTGAATTATGTTATAATCTCCCAGGGAAACATAATTAAGTTGTAAAGCATTCCCTTGAAATCCTAAAATCCTTATATCATCTAGACAGTGACTTCTACTACATGATCAATAATTATAGTAATTAAAGATAATTATTTTGATAGTATGGTATGACTTTGGGGCTCCACTTATATTTGATCTGATGTATTGATCCAATACAAAGACTTGTTGGAACCAGAGCTAGATATAAAGAATTCTTTGAAGTCCCCAAAAAGCTTTACGATATTTACGCTAACGTACTAATTTTTAATTCTTGACCACCAATTTGATGCTTATTCACACAATCCAATTGGTGACACTTGTGCCAAGATCAACAGACCATTCCATTCACTATTCTTATTTCTACACGAACTAGAAGCAAGCTATCTTCAGCAAGTAATAGATAATGTATGAAACATAAAATCCAACATTCCTTGAACTTTCAGAATTTCAGGATATCTAATACATTCTTTGTGTGTACATAGGACTGTGAAGCATATTCATGGCAACTCTTGGGCAGTGAGCTAAAGGATCTGACTGGAAGTTAACAACTCAGAAAGTTGGTGTGAGCATGTGCCCTTAAACATTCACTATCTTTCTTTACAAACACTTGAATGTGAAGATCAACCCTGGAATACATCTGCTAGTGCACATTTAAGCACAGGCAAAAACTGAAACTTTTTGGTGGTTCCATCTCTGCACTTTCCAGAGACACCCTCAATGAGTGTGTACCTTTTCACCTTCATAAAAGCATCAGTGAGCATCAATAGAAAGTAAAGAGTGAGACAGAGATATCAATTAAAAGCAATAATGAAAAGAATTATATTAGAAAGACACCAGATTTGAATTTTTTAAAAAAGGCAGCCATCATTATATGTTTTTAACTTCCCTAAATTCTCTACATTATTCAAGATAACTTGTTAGGGTGTTTTAACGTTAAGGGATAATATAGTTGAAAGAATAACAATTAAGGTATTGGAAATGAAATCATTGTTATTACACAATATTTCATCAGAATTTCCTTAAACTATCTGTAAAAGATCTTGTTGGCATGATTCTCACTATACAAGAGGTTGTAGACTTTTCTCTCAATGGGGGTAAAAAGTGCAGTATTAGGAGCCAATTAGGAGCCAATGCCACCTGATTTGAATCTTGGATCTGCCATTTATCCCCTACGTCCTGAACAAGTAATATAACCTCTCTCTATGCCTCAGTTTCTACATCAGTAAAATAGGGACAATAATAATACATACCTAATGGAGTTGTAGGGATTTAGTGAATTAACAAGCATGAAGCAACTGGAACACGCATGAGATGTACTAAACATTCAATTTATAGTGGTTGTTATCAGTATTGACCTTATAATTTATGTAGGTTGACTTATTACAATTTACTAAATAACGCTCTCATTTAAACCCATCTTTCAGAGGATCTGAAAGCCAAGTTTTAGTGTCCAGCTTAAAATCTGCTTTCTTAACAGAATAATTTTGACAACGAAGAAAGTATTCATGAGGACTTGAAAATACAAACTTATGTTGTAATTTGACAACACACGTACACACACAAAGGCACAGAACAGCAACACCTCACAGCCCAATGCCAGAAGTTCCTCCACAGGGGATTTGCCATAAAGGAAGCTAAATGTGACCCACTGTTCTAGTGAGAGATCTCACCATTCAGAGCAGAATAACCCGAGAACAAAATAATGCAGAAAGCAGCCCTGAGGTTCCTTTGTCTTTCCTTGGGTAAAATCAATTCTCTTATTATCCACAGTTAAGTATAGAATGGCATAGGAACAGCATGGCTTCAGCCAACAATACGCCTCAGAGAGTGGGTTGCATGGGTAATATTCCACACCCTGATTACTCCACATTGTTAAGAGAGAAAAGGGGAAATCCATCTTAGGTAGGAAAATGTATTCTAAGAAACTAAGAAGACACTAGAAAAGACAAGAGGGAAGAAAAGTCAGGGCAAATTCATACAGAATCAAGTTGCTAGGCTGCCCCCATCCTCAGACACAGAGGCCAAAGTGATGGGCAATATTGCCGGGCCTACTATCTTCCTCTCTGCTCTTTGACGGGGGTGTTGTTTAGCCATATTTCCTATGTGTAGGAGGAAACGGACCATGTACATGATGCCACACATCAGAGTGAAATAGAAAAAGCTTCCCCAAGAAAGTAAGCAGCCTGGTGACTGTGGCATTGTGGAATCCATAACATAGACCAATAATGATTGAAAGCAAGAAAATGGCTTGGTCTTCCTTAAAACTACAACAATTAGGCAATTGAGCTAACTAATAGGATCTAAGAAGATGTAAATAAGTTTTTTGTTAATAACAAAGAGAGTAAGGAGACAAATTTCAGCCCGAATGAAAGAAGGTAAATGATTCCTCCCCAAAGGCAGAGCCAAGATTTCTCAAATGAGCTTCCCTCTAAAAGAGATAGAAGTAAAATATATGAAGCAAGATGACATAATGTGCTGTTGCCTAAATGTAGGCAGTGATGGTGTCCTATTCTACAGACCAAGCTGTGAGTAACTGAATGCAAGATAAAGCAAAAAAATAGAAAAGGCCACTCAGTAACAGAAGCATGAAAATGCAGCGTGTGTGACAGCACCAAGAAGGGTACAGCTCTGTAGAACTGATTAATAAGGAGAGCGGTGAACAGAACAGAGTGGATTTGCAGAGATTAGGATGTAGCAAGCTCTGTCCAGAAGATTGCATAAAGTTCGTATGGGCCTTGAATCTGAAATAAGGTAAAAAACCTACCTCCCATCACGAAAGACCCCATGTGATCTTTTGGTATATTCTAGTCAATCAACTTATCTTTTCTCATAAGCCATTTAAAAAATAAAATTTACAGTAATATTTGTATTCTCCTATGCAAATCATTCCCTATGGCATCTCTCCTTTCGGATGGGGGTGGGAGGAGGGAACACATGGTACTATATTTTTGATGTTATAGCATGACAGAAATAGACCTTAAAAAAAAAAAAAGAAACACAACAAGGAATTTTATCCACAACAGCTGAGCTCTGAGAAAACACAGAGTTTGATAAAGCCCAAAGGTCAGGTTCCAAGGTGAACAAGAACAAGAATCAGGAATGTGAGACTGGGCATCTGTAGTTTCAAACTCTAAGAACTCCATACCAGAGCTGTTCCATTGTGAAGGGCGTTGTCACCTCTTCCAGGTTCCAGGCAACAGAAAGCAATTCTTTGAAGGCATAAAGGGAAAAGAAATCTAGCTCATAAGCAGTCAGGAAACCCAAGCCAAAGGTAATGTTTAAGAAATACAGAAGTACAGGCAACTATTGACAACTGCCAGGGCTTGGGCAGGCAGAAAGCACCTTGGTGTGGACATTTCTCTTGGATAATCACAAGCTAACACTAGGGAACATCATCAAAGAGGCAGCTAAGTGTGTAGCCCTTAGCTCTGAGAGTTTCCCAGCCCAGGCCCCATGGTCCCTCCTTTGTTTTAATCTGAGAGTTCTGAAGCCACTCTGTTGTCAGTGCTCTCATTCGTTCTGTGGGGAACTTTGGAGTTCAGGATGTTGGGCAAAGTGTTTGTGTCTCTAGTGATGAACAGAAGGGGAAAAAATAGTTCATTGACCTTTACCAAGGTAGACATCTATGCCACAGATTCAGAAGCAGAAAGCACAGGGGCAAAAAGAAGCCACAGTTCTCTTGCAGCTGTGTTCATAGATCACTCCCACTGGGAGGAATAAGGATTAATTAGGTGGGCAAGACAGAAAAATTAATAAATAGAAAGAGGAGCAATTATTTTTAGGAATGCAAATGCAACTCAAAGTCAGGAAACATTGGCCAACAACAGTTTTCAAAACTTTCACTTGTTGCAAGAGGGGAGAAGGGAAGATTTCCAAGCAACAGTCTTTCCAGAATCAGCCAAGAAGCAAAAGGAGCTGCCATGGCTGTGGGGGAGAGCGCTCGCTAGGTGCCACAGGGAGCCTCAGGCCCCATCTGCTTCTTTCTTTCATTTTGACTTCTTTGCTGAGCTTTTCCCTGTGGTTTTTAGGGAAATTAAAAAAGAAGAAGAAGAAAAATACATATATATACTCACGTACACACACGTGCACACGTTTATTATATTCTTTTCTATAAATGGAAATAAAGACAAAAGAAGAAAAGCCTAATTTGCAGTTCAGTTTTCCAGCCTCAGTTCTGGCTCGCCAATGAATCTCCTCATATACAAAGCTGACTGGAGGGAGGGGTGGGGTTGAATAACAAATTTATGTGATACAATCACATCATTTACAATCACATAATGGACCATATCCCAATTTTCAAAAGGCATAAAGTATCCTCATTAATACGATAAGTGCAGCAGTCAAATCAGCCCTGTGATTTTATCAGGGTTTTTGACTGTACATGAATTAGAATGTAAAATGCATACAGAATTTTTAATGGGAAGGCTTTAACATTCGCTGAATGTATTTCTTACTGTCATTTGCATCACATTAAAGTGAAATTCTACATAAAAGGATAAAGAGAATATGTCCTAAATTACAGTTTTTTCATAGTTGTCATGTCCACACATAGAAAAATCTGATTCATAAGCTTGAACATGATCCTCAATCTGAAAAGGCTGCACCAGTTCCCCATTCGTCTGTGGGTTTTATGTGACCGTCAGGACCGGGTAGAGCTCAGTAAGGTCAGACTGTGAGGACAAGGCTAATGAAGATCATGGCGGGGTGAGCAGGTGCTGGACAATTGTATACCTCTGGGACGTTCTTAAAGACTGTGACTGCATTTTTCATTCCATACCACACTACCAAAAAGTCAGTTGTGTTCCCTAGAGGTATTTTGTCACTTCTTTAGAAAGCTTCTTTCTTCAGTTTCGTTCACATCCATAGAGTTTATGAACATAGATGTAATGTTGTATAAATCCTATTAGATATATTCCACCATGAATGAGCATGTATACATTGCTATGCACACATGATATACAGTAAGTGCTTGTTTATATCAAACCTGACCCTGTCTATATGTACATTGAAATATGAACTATATGTCAGAAGTTAGTCTTAAGGTAATGGCAATTGGGAAAGTGTGCTTGGTGGCCTCTCTACACTGAGGCAAAAAAGCAACCTGTCATTTCTTTATTCAGACTCTAAAATGAGGACAGAGCTATGTCATTCAGAGTACAAATTCCCACACATGGACCAGGTGACAATTTATATACAGCAGTTGATACAGAATCCTGGGAATCTGAGAAAGACTGTTTTGGTTCCTAGAAGAGTCCAAGATAACACCTGCTGAGCTAACACAACAGACTGGGACTGGTTTATACCTGCTGCATCCATCCTATCTGTCCACTGGACTGGTGTATGCCTGCT